>NC_085006.1:13523909-13536409 GCF_963854185.1 Sardina pilchardus | reverse complement strand
CAAACATTATAAAATATAAGACAAAAATGAGAAAATTAATAAAACAGTGCATTCACAAAAGAAGTGTTCAACTACAGCCTACCTTTCCTGCAGCCGCAAGCCCTGCCAGGTGGTGAGGCTCTGGGCTGAGTACTCCAGCATCCACAGCTTGTAGAACAGCATCATGTTCAGGAACACTAGCAGCACCAGACTGCAATGACAGAGCAAAGCCACCAGGGGGATCAGTGAGACCCCTCGCTAACACGGAGGTGGACATTGTAGGGACACAGTGCACTGATGAGACCAGGGGAGTGAGGACTGGACAAGAGAGGACAGGACAGGACAGGACAGGACAGAGAGGGAGGAGCAGAATGAGCTGACTGGTGAAGGCAGAGAGAGAGAGAGAGAGAGAAGTGAGAGAGAGGGAAAGGGAGAGGGAGAGAGGGAGTGAGAGAGAGGGAGAGGAAGAAGAAGAAGAGAGGGGGAGAAAGAGAGAGGAAAGACAGTGATAGACAGAGAAAGAGAGCAATAAGAAGAGAGAGTGCAGAGACAGGAGAGAGAGAGAGACAGGAGAGAGAGAGAAAGAGATAGAGAGAGAGAGCAAGAGAGAGAGCGAGAGGGTTACGTTTGGACAGGGTATCAGTTTGCACATGGGCAACTGGGGATGGCATGTGTGGTAATGAAGCAGAGCTGTGCTGCTGTTATTACAGAAGGCAACTACAGGGATCCAAACAGGCGGATGACGCACTTCAGCTCAGCTAGTTTGGGTTATCAGTAAAAATGTGTACCTTATACAGATCCTACGGAGAGCCAAGAGAGACAAAAAGAGAAGGGTTACATTTATAACCTGAACTGATGACCTAAACAGATGACAGACTTACAGGAAATGATGATACTCACTGATTAAAATCAAATCAAATTAAAAGTTGATTTCCTAACCAATTTCTAAAATCTACATTTGCTGAAGTGCACAAGCTACAGTCTTTAGCCACTATAGCATTGAGGTCTAAATAGTGTGAGTGATTGTGTGAGTGATTGTGTTCGTGTGTGTGTGTGTGTGTGTGTGTGTGTGCGTGTGTGTATGTGTGTACGTGTGTGTGCAAGCACACATGTGTGTGCATATGTGTGTGTCTGTGTGTTTGTGTGTGTGGTGTTTGTGCATACATGGTTATTAAACAGTATATGTTAATCTGTTTTGGGTATATTTGTGTTTGCATGAGAATGTGTGTGTCTGTGTGTGTATGTATGTGTGTGTGTGTGTGTGTGTGTGTGTGTGTGTGTGTGTACATGCTGGAATGTGCACTCACACAAAGCTGATGATGAGGAGCAACTTGGACACGCTGCAGAGGGCCGAGCCGCTGGAGAGGTGCTCAGGGGGCTGCCTCGTCTGGGTGGAGCCTGGACACAGAGAGGACACGCAGACGCTCTCAGCACAAACAAACACCGCAGAGCACCGCAGAGCAGAACAACACAAACACTCAGCACACAACATGAACTCTAACAACTCAAACACCCACCGCAGAGCACAGCAGACAGAGGCGGACATCCCGGCTCCAGAAAGTAAAAGTCCCGCCATATTCCTTCTACCTGTGCACTTACCGTAATTTCCCGACTGTTAGCCGTGGCTTATACATTGATTTTACAACATTTCTTCAGCTATGAGGTTAATACAGGGGGGCAGTTAATATGGTTTTGTTTCTTTTAGCTTGCATTAAACACTTTCCTGTGACTTAAACACAATGCGGCTAATATGCGGGAAGTTACTGTAACACAGGTGATATCACTAATTATTGCATCTACCTGACTGCTAATTAGGATGAGCTGGTTTTACTAAATGGTTGGATCAAATACTGGGCAGGACGTTTACTTTCTGAACCCGGAATGTCCGCCTCTGACAGCAGAGCTGAACAACACAAACATTCACCACACAACATAAACTCTTAACAACACAAACGCTGACAGCATAGCAGATCGACACAAACATTTACCGCTCAATATAAACTCTAACAACACAAAAACTCATGACATAACAAGATTCTGCTACGAGTGTGTGTGTGAGTGTGTGTGTGTGTGTGTGTGTGTGTGTGTGTGTGTGTGTGTGTGTGTGTGTGCGTGCGTCTGTGTGTGTGTGTGTGTGTGTGTGTGTGTGTGTGTGAATGAGGTTCTACAGACATCGAGGACAAGAGAGAGCTGTGAGAGATGCCCCTCCTGACCTGCCACGTGTTTGATGCAGTGGATGACCTCCTCGTCGGTGGGCGTGGTGACGGGGCTCAGGGCCTCCTCGATGTGCTGGTTTCGGAGGTGCTGCAAAGGCCTCTTCCTGCGCCGCAGCGTGGAGTTCTTGACCGCCTTGGCTTTGGGCGAGGGCCTGTGGGAGACAGCCTGCTGCTCCGACAGCATGACGTCCTCCAGCTTGGCCAGCTCCAGCTCTGTGACACACACACACACACACACACACACACACACACACACACATAAACACACACACACACACACACACACACACACACACACACACACACACACACACACGCACACACACACACACACACAGACACACATACATAAACACACACACACACACACACAGACACACATTGTAACCACAGTCAGTGATCTGAAATGGAACAGATTGCCGCAGTGATAAATACTCTTTGATGCCTTCAGGGCTTGTGAATCGCCAAACTGTCAACAACATTTTGTTTTTGTGCCTCTGCTTTCAACATCGATAGTGCAGGTCACAGAGGGTCAGTGGAGATGTTTACCGAGAGAGCGGAAGTTCTCATCCAGTCCACTCCAGAAGTTCTTCTCAATGAAGCCCTTCACCAGACCCCAGGGCTGTTTCCGATAGCGCAGCTCAGTAGACACTCTGTGGAGATGGCAGAGACATGACGGTCAATAGGATGCAATATTCCTAATGCAGTTCTGGTTAAAAAAGTGCTCAAACGATAGCTTTATGTAATAATAACAGAAAATGGTGGTTGGCTTCCATTGCCTCTTACATAAATTAATGTTTTCTAATGGTCATTGAGAGATTTCATAAAGTGACAAGAATACAAGGAGGTTTATTTGTCACATGCATATGATTACTAAAATATAGAATGCATTGAAATTATCAATTGACACCGCGAATAAACAAATGTTTATATTGTTTTGGCTAGAACGAATCCAAAACTACATTAACTGAGTGCCGCATGAACTCTCCCTCTCAGGTAACCTATACGGTATGCTAATGAACCTTACCTCAGACGACACTTGTTCTTGGCCACTCGCGTTAGCATGTAGCGGTTGAGCGTGTAGAAGTAGTCGTGGTACGGCACGTCGTGTGTGATCACCTCGGCGTCGATGATGTAGCACTCTCTCTCATGACTGGCCTTGTACAGGGTCTAAATGGGGGGGGGGGGGGGGGGACCCCAGGGGGGAGAGCAGGGCGGGTCAAGAGGAGGGCAAACAATAGAAGAACAGGAAGGAACTGAGGACGCTTCCGACTGCACTTCCTACAATTGCTTAGATGTTGCTAAGGTGTTTGTGTCTTCTACCTAGAGAGCAGATTAGACCTGCTGTGAATGCAAAATGTAAATGTAAATGCAGAGTGCCACGTGTGATGCTGTCTCACGTACATGTACTGTATACAGCTCTGGAATTAACTAAGAGACCAGTGCACATTTTTCTGATGTGATCCTACGGTTGCTCAGTGACACTCAAATGAGTGGTCTCTTAATTTTGAACATGACTCAACTCATTCGTCAACTCATCTGAGTGCCACTCAGCAATCATAGGATGACATCAGATATATGAGATACATGAAATATATGTGTACATAACGTATATGTACAGTTCTATGTACATGTTCATGCATATGTGCGGCTATAAATATATACATATGAATATGTATGTGAATGCATGCTATGCTAAGTGAGACAGAGAGTGCCATGTGGCAGTGTAGGGCCTTTACCTGTGTCTCTGTAACAGTGGCTGTCTTAGGGGCCAGTGGGTTGGAGAGGGAGATGGTGTACATGATCTCTCTTGTCTGATTTCCAGCGTCCTCTTTCCTCCAGGGGTGATACACCACGTCTGCAAAGGTGTGTGTGTGTGTGTATGTGTGTGTGTGTGTGTGTGTGTGTGTGTGTGTTTTAGGAGAGACAGAATGAAGAAAACATGGGTCAAATATTTTCATTTAACAATTATTCAATTTATTCAAGCTTTTATCCCCAAAGCCACTCAGCTGTCCAGAGTTTTTTGGCGCATCATGGGAATCAACCCCGTGAGCTCATGAGACCTAATCGCTCTGATCTAATCAGTGGGGCGGCACATAAACAACCTCTGGGCAAAAGAGAACGAAACGAAACGCTGCTGGAACTGACCGGTGAAGCGCCGCTGGTCCATGAAGTCGCTCATGAACTGCGACTCGGCGAAGAGGATGTCGTACATCTTGTCCACGCTGAACTTGTAAATCTCGTTGATGTACTGCCGACCGTTCAGGTCATCGTGGAACGCCTGCACTTCTCCTGCTGAGAACATGCAAATGTGTGATCACATACATGGGCACACACACACACGTACATACACATATGCATGCAGGTACACACACACACACACACACACACACACACACACACACAAACAAAGAGATACATCTGTGTCACATGCTTAAGTGCTGTCACATAAAACTGATTACAGATCAGCTTTCCATTTTCTTTTCCATTGTGTTTTCTTCTCACCAACAAAGCGCATTTGTATTACTAAAATCTGGTGACAGACTGGTGTGTATGTGTGTGTATGATAACTGCATGTCTGTGTGTGTGTGTGTGTGTGTGTGTGTGTGTGTGTGTGTATGTGTGTGTGTGTGTGTGTGTGTGTGTGTGTGTGTGTGTGTGTGTGTGAGAGTGTGTGTGTGTGTGTGACTGAGTGAGTGACTGTGAACACAAGTAGAAGGGCATGGGCTGCGACTGCAGCGCTATGTGATGAACTAATCTGATTGTGCACCAAAAGCGTGTGAGGCGTACCCTCGTCGTGCGTCTCCGAGGAGTCGCTGAGCTCCGTGGGGAGGTCCTCGTTGTCGTTGAAGTCCAGCGAGGGCGACGGCACGGGCACGGCGGCCCCCAGCTCCCCGCCGCTCCTCTCGTCGACCAGCACCGGGATGCCGAGCAGCTCTCCGTCCGGCAGACAGTCCGTGTACTCCTCGGGGGCCATGTCGATCTGCACACAGGCCAACAGGGGGCGGCAGTTATAACACTGCCCAGATAGCCGCATTTACACGCAGGGAAATACAAACACACTCATAGTACACTTGAAGAATGATTTCTCTTAGCTATCAATATTTTACATTCAGTTCCACAATGCTTAAATATTTCAATACTATCAATACTTTACAGTTAAGTATTGTGGATATGGTTTCTACAATGCTTCAATACTTCAATACTATCAATACTTTACAGTTAAGTACTGTAGATATGGTTTCTACAAAGGGCTATCAGAAAAGTAATTTCTATTAGAATATGTGTGGGTTCTGTACTGCATATATGTGTGTTCTGTACTGCATAGTGAGAAACTGCCATCTTTTTCCTCTAAAATGGCTGCTACTGTTGAGGTGTTGGTGGTGGGTTGTGGGCTGAACTCACTGAGAGTGCTGCCTCGTTGCTGCTGGTGTGGGAGGGGTGGAGGGCACTGTTGGAGAGGGACTTCTTGTGCGTAGGTAAGGGGCTGCCGTCAGCCTTGGCCTCCCCGCTGCTCTTGGATGAGTTGTCATTGCTGATCTCATTCTCCTCGGCTGGGATCTCCTCACAATACCTGTCGGCCATCACAGAAGGGGCATAAATCACCGGGGCGTGTTTGCAATAGGTTGTCTGTTTGCATATATACACTAGTGTTATGTGTGTGTGTGTGTGTGTGTATGTGTGGGGATGGTATGCTTCTGAAAGTGTGATTACAAGGCAAAGCTCATAAACGTTATCTGATGCCATTCTCTATAAGGCGAGAGGTAACTATTATTATTATTATGGAGGGGAAGGGCATAAATCAACTGTGTGTGTTTATAATAGGCTGTCTGTTTGCATATACAATCTGGTGAGGTGTGTATGTGTATGTGTATGTGTGTGTGCGTGTGTGTGTGCGTGTGCGTGTGCGTGTGCGTGTGCGTGTGCGTGTGCGTGTGCATGTGCGTGTGCGTGTGTGTGTGTGTGTGTGTGTTTGGGTAGTGTGCTTCCGGAAGCTCCTGAACTTTATCTGATGCCATTCTCTATAAGGCAAGAGGGAACTATTACTATTATCATGAGCACTTCCTGTTACACAGTCATAAAGCTACTGCAGCACAGCTGTGGTGCTAGATGTCTCACCCCATGGTGTTGAAGTCGTTGTCAGGGGGAACGTAGTCCTCATCATCGCTGGTGAGGCCCAGCTCGTTGCCATAGCACTGATGGACAAAGTGCCACAGCTCTTTGGGACAGAGGGGCTGCAAAGAGGAGACGTAGAGTGGCCATTAAAATGAAGCCTCAAGCCACCAAAATCTCCATTAAACATTAATGTGACTTGATTCAACAAACCAAAAACGTAATAAAACTCTGACTTCATAAAACTCCTTTAGCCTGCTCTTGGGAGTTCGCTGTTCTCTCACCTTCTCCAGCAGGGCATTCTGCCAGAGCCTGAACATCATCATGTAGGTCCTGTCCCGGGCCCCAAACGAGGTGAAAAAGTGCTGCGGACGACAAAGATGGAGGTCAGGTGAGGGAGAGGAGAGGAGGGAGGGTGCAGAGCACAGAGGTGTGCAATGCGCTGAATGCAGGTGCGTCACTACGGAGAAATGGCCTGCCTTACGACAGGGAGGATGCACAGAGAGGAGACTTACCTTCTCAGTGTCCGTGCACACCTGAACGGCATTGGGGATCAAACGCGCCGTCTTCTCCTTCGTCATGGAGCAAACGTCCTTAAGACGCACTGTCAGCTACACACACACGCACACACACACACACACACACACACACACACACACACACACACACACACACACACAAGGTTACACACAATACCACACACTTGAAAAGTAAACAAAACCTGTGGTTCATCTGTTGTTTTGACATGAGACATTAGACATGTCTGGCAGAGTAGACAAGGTTAAGACACAGGGAGATAAGGGTCGTGTGAAGCCGTACCAGCGTCTCCCAGCGAAAGATGTTACTATAGAAACAGATCCAGTTTTCCGAGAGGTAGAGTCGACCCTGCAGCAGGATGTCACGCTGCAGAGCACAGGAGTAGTCTACAAAACACACACACACACACACACACACACACACACACACACACACACACACACACATCCAGATATAGACAGAGAGAGAGAGAGAGAAAATGATAAGTTCAGAGCGTTAAGTTAACTCAAGCAGCATAGTTTAGACATCTTGGTGTAGATTTGCTAATTCAAGCAGCATAGTTCAACGCGCCACCGTTTTTTCATATTAAGAGGTATGTATCAACTTAAGTTAAGGGAATAACATAGTTTAACATGAAAAAACGGCGGAGTGTTCCTTTAAGACGTCTTTCAGAGTGGCCCTCTATCAGCCCTTGCTGCTGCCCCTCTGGTGCCTTACCCACGATGAGCCGCTCCGTGTCGGGCAGCTGTTTGAAGAGTTTCCTGAAGTCCTCATTACGCTGTTTATACGTAGGGCTCAAGACCTGTTAGAGAGGGACAGAGAGGTACTGAGAAACGGGACAGGCGAATACATATCTGACCTGGCCACCATCCCTACGCCCGTCTTCCGACCGTTTCGGCCGTATTCTCTCAGGCACACGTACGTACGCACATGCACACAGTCACCGCTGAAAGCGTTCTAATGGAGATGTAGTGTCTGTCCACCTGTGGTGAGCCCCTCAGGAGGAGCGGACCGGCTTGCTCGGGTAACATTAGTACATGCAGTAGAAGGCAGAGTAGACCGCAAACAGCAAGGGCAGGCAACAGGCAGGCAAACAAACAAACGACCAAACCAACAAACAAACAAATAAATAAATGAATTCTTGGGGAGATGGGGGCGGGGGGTGGGGGATCCCCCAAGGGTCAAATTTGATCCCTTCAAATGTGGTCCAGTAGAGGTGCCTGGCATGTTGCTGGACATTAGCAATGCAGTTCTCCACATTCCAAAGCCCCATTCAGAACACATGCCATTTAAAAACGGCTCCCACATGGCAGCCCAGTATGAACTGTAGCCGGCCCTGATATGGCCCTCATCTGGCCCTGATATGGCCCTGATCTGGCCTCCCCATAGAGTATGGGGCGTGCCACTGTATAAATATCCGGGTAATACCCAATGTGCATTGTAAGGGTACTTGATACATTACAGTAATGTGTATTCCAGAGACAACAGCAAATACATATTCCATACTCCACGTTCATAACTACAGTAACGATACGTAGCTAAACAAAAAAATAGATCAAAATCATTGAGTTTTTCCTTCAAACAGACACATCCATCTGATGAGGAAGTAAGGGGCATGCAGATGACTAACACTGCAACTGTCTGTTGCCAAAGAGCTGTAACCGTGCAACACAAACAATGACTTCATGATGGTCGATAATAGCCCTGACAGACATAACTGGCAAACACCAAGATTTGGACGCTTTCGTTGCAAATGATAACAGATATGACTGAAACTAAACTAAAAACCCTGAAGTCGACGGAAGCTGCACTCTTCCCACTTCCTTCTCGTTCACCCTCCTCTTCCTCCTCCTTCTCCCGTCACAAACAAACTCACGGCTGGGACGTCGTCGTCGTCGTCGTAGTACGACTGCCGGTACCGCCGATCCGAAGGGTCCTCCGGGTACGTGGTCCAGAGCCACTCTTCGCTCCACACAGAGCCCTGCGGGAGCCACCCTGCCAGGGCTTCGTCCATCTCCAGCATGGCCTCCCAGTCCGACAGCGAGTCCTGCGGTGGGTCCATGGCCCCGAGGAAGCACTCCTCCGGCTCCTCCTCCTCCTCTTCCTCCTCTTCCTCCTCCGCTGCACTGGGGCTGATAAGAGCTGGGCTGCGCCTGCCGCTGGCCCGCGGATCGGGGGATGTGTGGATGCCTCCCACTGCTGACACGGAGCTGCGCGCTGTGTGTGTGTCTGAGACGGCAGATACTGTCAGTTTGAATGTTGGAGCCTGCTGACTGCAGCCTCATGATCCCTGCCTCTCTCTCTCTCTCTCTCTGTCTCTCGCACACACCCACACACACACACACACCCTCACTGGAGAGGAGTTGTCCGGCCAATGCCCTTTAGTAACCCCTCCTGACAGATCCTTTATTATTGAGGCGTCTGTTTTTCGTTGCCTGCTTCTCTCTCTCTCTCTCTCACTCACTCTTTCTCTCCTTTCTGTTGGGGAGTTGTATGATCCTCCACAGAGCCCTCCAGTTCAGTTCAGTTCAGCACACAGCCTAGCCCCCCCGCCCACCACCACCACCACCACAGGGTGACGAGGTGATTGAATTACAAGCGCAGAGGTGAGAGAGTAGGGGAAAAACCTTCAGTCACATCTCCACACAAACAAGTGCCTTCATCGCTGGGCGACCCTCCGGTGACTGAGACAGATCGCTCTCCACATGCTTCCCAGGTCAGGAATGCAGAGCGCTGGAAGCGTTTGGACGTCCTGATGTTCTTTAGTCCTGGGGGTCTTCTCTCTCCGCCTCACTCTGTGTGGGCTGACTTGTTGTCAGGGTTGTATG
Source organism: Sardina pilchardus (assembly GCF_963854185.1). Classification (NCBI taxonomy): domain Eukaryota; kingdom Metazoa; phylum Chordata; class Actinopteri; order Clupeiformes; family Clupeidae; genus Sardina; species Sardina pilchardus. The sequence continues at coordinate 13,526,736 of NC_085006.1, read as the reverse complement.
ATTCTCGCTTTGGCAGGAGGAGGGAAAAGCTTCTTGAGGGGAAAAAAATAACATCTGTGGTGTTTCCCCAGAAAGTTGTTTGCCAATCCAGATATCACTTAATTCCTCTTTATCTAGCCATTGATTTTTGATTCACACACCCACTTGTTCAGTAAAAATGTTAATGCCATGTTCAAGTCTTAGCCTTATCTATTTTCTCCACACCCCTAACCATCCATGGGAACCATCAGAAAAGTCCAATGCCAGATTTTCACAAAGACCAGCAGGCCAGCTTATTACACATAAACTAATTTAGTTATTGCATGCCATTATGGCAGACCAATGACACCAAACAAATGGAGTGTTTGGCCGAAGCGCGGTCAAACAAGGTCACTGCATTTCAGGAAAATTAACAACACAAAGTCAGGAAGTCTCTCATAAAAGATTATGCTACTTCTCGGTCACTGAGTTCCTCCAAGGAATATCGCCTGGTACGCTGCACACCGCAATCCTGGCTATTTTCATTCGTAGTTTCCCATTGGTGGAACAAAGTGCTACCAGAGCTGTCCTCAAGAAGCTTCTAAAGACCCAACTCTTCTGAGAGTCTCTCTTCTCCTCCTAACACATCTAGCACCCCAATAGACCATCACATACACTTACTTTCTTCCCTCTTTTTAACACTATGTCCTTCAACCAGGGGTGTGGTGATAAAATAAGAGTTGGGTAGACTATTAATCCTGTGATCATGGTAAGGTGGTGGACTGTGTCATGTGGATTTCTTAAAAAGCCATTCAGAACATGACAGTGGATGCTATTGTCCAATGTTTAAAACAATACCAGTGGCAATGGTTCCTAGAGTGTTGATGAGTGTACATATTGTAAATGTGGAAAATATACTGCAATTTTTTGTAATGTTTAAAGTTGAAATTGGTGAATAAACCTTTTTGAGAAGTGGATAAACTCTATTTCTGAAATGTCATAGTATGTCTTATTACCTAAAATCTCTTTTGCAATGAATGTTATTCCTCATTCCTCAAATGAATATACGCAATGTGAATGCAATCATCTGGCAAATAAGCTCATGACGAAGACCATACTTTCAACATGGCAAGAATTGAACAGCTTTAATGTTCCATGAAAAGACGAAAGGAACAACATGCTTGCTTCATCACTGGAGGAAGGCTTCAGGGGGGTCTAAAGGAGGCTGTATTGCAACATGCTCTGGAAGGGCCTCGGCTCCTGGTCTTTAACTCAGTACAATAGGTGCCTGTGCCTGTGCCAGTGCGGTTGAAACATGTCTGGTTGTGACACGGACGAGTCGTGGTGAAGGGGTTACACATTAACCATGTCTGCAAACACCGAGAGACACAGGTGACTGGCACCACCACTCAAAGGGTGGGGCTGCTCGTCACCTGTGCAAATGGGGACGGTGACAACCAACAGTGTGTGTGTGTATACGTGTATGTGTGTCTGTGTTTGAATATGTGTGTACTGTACGTGTGTGTGTGTGTGTGTGTGTGTGTGTGTGTGTGTGTGTGTGTGTGGGTACAATGAGGTGCTTGTCTGGATGTCATGGTATGCATATACAGTAGGTGTGTGACTAAGGAGACAGGTCTGATTCATTTCCACAGGCTTCCTCATCAGCTCACTCCTTGTGCATTTAATAGCACATTCATCACAATCTGCATTCAGCAGTGAAGCCACACAGGTCCAGTACGGTGGCATCTGCCCGGCATGGAGGGATTCTAACCAAGTGTGTGTCTTGTCTTCAGGGTTAGCAGGGGAATGAGGGAGGTGGGGGTGTGAAATCACAACAGCCTCCTCATAGAGAATGAGTGTCCCCACACTAGGGCTATTGTTCTGTGTGTGTGTTTTGTGTGTGTGTTTTGTGTGTGTGTGTGTGTGTGTGTGTGGAGGGGCCACTGCTCTTGGGCCCTCGCTGGCCGGCTGCTCCTCATTGCCTTTCATCTGCCATTTACAAACTACACACACACACACACACACACACACACACACACACACACACACACACAGTGGCTCTTTTGTACTGCAGTACTCCTCCAACAGCCAACAGCCGCACCTCTCCCAAACACTGTTTATCTCGCTTTCTGAATTTGAGTCCAGCTCTGTACCATTTTCCCTATGCTCTCATCTCGTTGTGCCTTTCCATTTCACACACGTTTCTATGTGACACTGCATCCCTTTTTGTGCAGCTCTGTGTCCCATGATAGCAACACATTTTACAGTTTGTGTCAAACCAACACAGAAGCTAGTGTTAGTGAATCAGCCTTGATAGCGCTTGATAGCTCGCCAAAAAATGTGCATTAGCATTAGCCGTTAACATTAGCTAAGTTAGCTAAGGTGTTAGTGGGGGTCCCAGTGACTGGTGTGGTGTGTCCATTTCTCTCATGGGGTCGGGCTCAGATCTCACTTTTGGACGGATGTGCTTTAATCATAGAGCACTCAGGGCCATGGGAGGTCATCATCGCCACACACACACACACACAGACATGCATACACACACAGACACACACACAAACACACACACATGCACACACACGCACACGTGCGCGCACACAAACAAGCACACACACACACACACACACACACACACAATCACACACCATCCTAGCAACTAAACCAATCTTAACCTATTTCATACACAATGACCCATTGAAAGCTGCGGACTGGCTGTCGGTCCTCTCAGAACCACATGAGCACACATAACCACATTTTGCTCACTCAGGATGGTGACAGTGGTATTTTCAGTCACAGCACAGACACAGGGCCATGCCTTTCGCCGCTTAGTGGTAACGCAGACTCCCTTCAGCAGGCAAATGCCTCCATT
>NC_085006.1:13508909-13518909 GCF_963854185.1 Sardina pilchardus | reverse complement strand
TCTCTGTGTGTGTGTGTGTGTGTGTATATGTGTGTGTATATGTGTGTGTGTGTGTGTGGTGTGTATGTGCGTGCGTGTGCACGCGTGTGTGTGCGTGTGTGTGTGTGTGTGTCTGTGTCTGTGCGTACATGCATGTATGTGTGTGTGCATGTTTTGCCTGTGTGTTTCCTTCAATGTTCATGTTTGTGTAGATGCCTCTCTGTGCCCAGGTGCAAATAGGTTGGGAGAGCATTGAGAGGGAGAGGGAGGGCAAGAGGACGGAAGCCAATGCAGGGACCACAGCATCTCTGTTGGCCTCGGCACAACTAGGCAACCCCTGCACTGCATCAGAACTGGGTGCCAAGCTTAAAGTGGTACGTCAAGACTGATGTGGCACATCAATCTGCTGCAAGGGAGATGGGTGAGACTAGATGGGTGAAAGTAAACAGATGAGACTATACATGGGTGACACTATAGCCTATGGGAAATACAAATAGAGGGAGAAAAAAGAGGGATGATGAGAAAAGGTGCACAGGAGCAGGACTGAATGTGAATAAAAGAGAATGAGGTTAGTTAAGAATGAGAGAGGGCGAGATAAAGTAGGAAGAAAAAGAGAGAGAGAGGGAAGGGAAGGGAAGGGACAGTGAAAGGGAGTACACGATGTGCTGCCGACGAGCTCCTTGGCCCCTCGCGCGGTACTTCCTGTGCGTCCTCCTCCTGAGGAGTACTTGGCAGCAGCGCTGTGGGGCGGGCAGGGCAGGGAGCGGTGATGTCATGGCCGCACCTCGCCGCGCTGACCCAGGGCCCTGGCAGGCGCTCGCCAGGCAGGCTGTCCCACCCTCGCCGTCGCCTCGCCCCTGGCCGCCTGGCCTGGCCTGGCCCGCTAGCCCCGCTAATCCCTCCGCTAAAGCTCCACCGGCCCCCGCGGGCACAGCTGCTAGCACCGTGGGGCAGAGCAGGAGGGGAGCAGGAGGAGGAGGAGGAGGAAGAAGAGGAGGAGAGCGACAGGCAGGCTATCTACACACTCTTCACTCAGCTCCTCATTGCGCCCTACATTTGTGTGTGTGTGTGTGTGTGTGTGTGTGTGTACATGTGTGTGTGTGTCTGTGTGTGAGACAAGTTCACTTGGATACAAGGCCCTCCGGCACACACTTGTTACGGTACTTTTTTGTTTTGTTTTCTGGCAGCTACACAGAGGCCTGAACCGTGGAAACTGGGCTTTATCAGTGTCGTTAGCTAGCACGGGCACCACTGGCACAGCTCTGGCGTGGGCTGTGGACGACAGCGCGTGGCGCAGCCCTGGCGGCGTGAGACGGCCTCAGAGACGGAGGTCTGCCACCAGCGCTGTCGCACACTAAAAGACTGTGACACAGTAGAAGGCTAGTTTCCAGGCTGCAGGACTGTAGGGGCAACAGGCACACAGACTAGAAGGGGGGGAGAGGCAGACCCAGAGTGACATACAGTTCAAGAAGCAAGCACAGAGATAGATGTATATATGCACATTACACATTTTTGTGTGTGTGGGCATGTGTGTGTGTGTGTTTATTATTATGTATGATTATTTGAGTGTTTATGTATGTTTATGCTATTGCAATATATGCAGGTCTATGTATTAATCAGTCAATCAGTCTTGTGTTGGTGCGTTTGTTTGTGTTTAGATAGTGTGTGTGTGTGTGTGTAGATGATTGGGATCAGGGAACAGGCAGTGCAAGGGCACAAAAAAAGGCGTCAACAAAATGGATGCTGGGCTTCAAGGTCAAAGGTCAGGGGTCAAGGATAGCAAAGGGCACAGGGCAGAAGGAGGAGTCACGTAACAGCTCACAAGACAAAAGTCACGGAGGGGGGTGGGGTGGGGAGTGGGCGAGTGCTGTGCGTGAAGAAACAGAAAAGAGAAATGCTTACTTTGGAAAGTCGCTTGTGAGACTAGCATGCACCAGGAGAAGAACAAAGAAAGAAAAAACAAAAAATAAAACAAACAAAAAAACAAGAATAAAACATAAAATGCCAAGAAACGAGAAACAGCTAAAAAGAACAAAACCAAACGTCAGTTTCAGGTCAAGAGACATTTTAAACATGACATCAGCGAAAGCACTGTGAGCCAGTAGAGGCACTAGCAGAGAGACAGAAGAGAGAGAGAGAGAGAGAGAGAGAGAGAGAGAGAGAGAGAGAGAGAGAAAGAGAGAAAGATAGAGAGAGAGACAATGACCACAACGCAACAGGTGATGGACAAGCACTTCAAAGGGAGAATTTAAGGGAATAGAAATGGCATTGAGGAAGGAGAATGAAAGAGAGAGAGAGAAGGTAAAAAAGAAAGAAAAAACATGAATGGAAGAAAGAAATAAGACAGCAAAAGAAAAAGAAAGATAGAGATAGAGAGAGAGAGTATGTGTGTTGTTCTTACAAAAAACAGGTCATAGATATATGAAGTGAACCCTGTTCATGACTTCTATGCTTCTAGAGAGGTGATAGCTAGTCTCAGCTGTGGTGACTGGTCTACTGTTCTTCCTCCTCCCTGCCTGCCTCGGTCCAGATGTGTGGAACCTCATTAGGAGCTCTTGACCTCAATTCTAAGTCCCTGGAGAGCACCCTTGAGTCTATAGGGAAAACACTTCATAGACTGCCTGGGGGTCTTTAACAAAAACACGATGCACATTAACACATATACACACACACACAAACACACAAATAAACACACACACACACACACACACACACACACACACACAAATAAACACACACACATACACACAGAGACACATACTGTACATGTCAACATACAGTAATGTTTCATTTAAGCATATCTCTGTGGCCTATCTCTATTGCTCCCTAATTGCTATACAAACATTAGCGTTAATTAAGCATTGACACCTGCTAAGGTCTCCCCAATAGGGGGATCCATCTGAGGAGCTTAAGAACGTACAGTATGCATACAGTACATACATACTATCGTAACAATATTGCATTAATATATGGATAATGCCATCCATAATTGTGGTAAAATATTTGTATATATAAAGTGAAACACCTAATATGCTGGAATATTCCTAAATCAATGTCTTCAAAAATCCAGTATATATAATCTAGAAGTATTTATTTCTGTTTCGTTATTTATTCATTATTAGGACACAAAGTCGTCAGTTAGGGTGCTGTTACAGCCAAGCACATATCACTGGCTAAATAAAGCTGTCGACCGGTGGCCACCTCTGCTCTGCCTGACCACCCCCCACCCTCCACACACACACACACACACACACTCCCTCTCCCTCTCTGGGCTTGTCTAATCGAGTGTGTCGTTGATGAGGATTTCTTGGCTTGGTGAGCCCTATGTGTGTCGGTGAGAATGGAGTGTGGTGGCGTGAGGGTCACTATAAAAATCGAACTGACCGCTGGCAGGACGATCCACACTAAATGTGAGTTACTGTCTGAAAGGGCCGTTACAGCAACACTGCACCTTTCAGCATTTGAGAGCAATGCCCTACATAGTTTGGGTATTGTACATGCTTAATGAGGACATCTTTTTTATTATAATAACGAATGAGACGTCCAAAAATGGATTCTCTAGCCTTGTTAGCTGCATAGCCCAGTATACTGGTAATGTACTACTACATCCGAGTCTAAGAAGTCACCACTGCTAATACTGACACACTGTATTAGATCATTTAACAAGTCACAAAGTTAAACCTTGAAAATAGTACACAACTAAGAATGAGCATACTTCCCTACAAGTCCAGCATTCAGTTACTGGTACTCTGATAGGCAGCACACCTGTTCTCAGTGGTGCTCCGTCTGGCCTGAACAGGTTCTGCGCTACCTGGCTCATCTGAGTGAGTTCTCCCAACAACTCACTACATACTCTGATAGGGTGACTGGTATGGGGTAGAAGGAGAAGGGGGGTGGGGGGTGGGGGTGGGGGTGCCTGCTGTTGCATGGTCAGCACTCCGACAGGATGAAGTAGGGGGGTAGGAGGAGAGGGGAACCAGGCAGCCAGTGGATAGGAAGGGGAAGGAGGGGTATGGTGTGGTGGGAAGGGTAACTTGGGGGAGAAGAAACTGAAGTTCAGCATCAGGCAGAGGAGGAGGAAGGGGGGGGGGGGTGTTGATGGTCTGGGGAGTGGGGTGATGGGGGCCTGGCGTCCGCTTGGCGAGGGCTCACCTTGGAGTTCTTGCCACTGCTGCGAGCCGTCTGCACTGAGCAGGTGCGCTGCACCAGCTGCTCCGGGGTGGACGGAGATTTGTCCGAGGACTGGTCCGAACCCTTCTCCACCATGGCGGCGTCCACCTCCAGGCCCTGGGGCGTCGGCGAACGGGAGCGTTTGCGCAGGACGGGCGAGCAGGCGGGCGTGCTCCGGTTTGAGTTACTGGCAGTGCTGGAGAGAGAGAGAGAGAGAGAGAGAGAAGGAGAAAGAGAAAGAGAGCGAGGAAGGGGAGAAGGGAGCAGAAGGGAGCGGAGAGATCAAGGCAGATGAGAAGGTAAGAAAGGGGAAGAGAAGAAGAAGATGGCTATTAATGAACAGCGCTCATACTGATAACATGGTACTCTCAGATCAACTGAACTAACACCTCAAGGTGTGTGTGTGAGTGTGTGTGTGGGCATGTGTGTGGGGGGGCTAAATTCATAGGGACATGTTTTTCTCTTTGCCCCTCTGCTTTAGATCATCTCCATGAGACACAGAAGACTGCTCTTTGACAGTGTTCTCTGCTTCTCTACGTCCTACACACCTTTGGCATACTACATCATATGCATTAGATCCACAACAGACCAGCATCTGTCAAAATGGCGGATGAAACTTCTACGGCACGTTGCCAGAAAATCAAACAGCACAGCGCCAGCTCAGGGTCGATGGCATTCACCGAGAAACCATGGCAACTGCACGAGCCCCTGCGAGGGACCATCATTTGGGGCTTCTCACCAAACGCAACATGTGATTTCTAGACAAATATGTGGAGTCACGCAAACAATGTTATCCACACTTACACAAAACAGATCCAACATACAGTATGCTGGAAACACTCAGTGTTTTTATCCAGCCATGTTCCATCTCAGCTGTACTGTACGTGTTTTCCTCTGCCATCTTGTCCACTGGATTGAACAGGTCAAGCTCAGATAAATAATCCCCCTCTCGCCAAACAATCAGATCAACCGTTTGCCAGCGGCCATGTCAACCTCAAGGGACACAACCACCTGTTCAGTGTGCCCGCGGTAGAACTGACAACCCAAGCACGCACGCCCCCCTCAAAAATAACCACGCGTCACGACGACACGGCAACTGCCCGGGGCCCTTCGGCCACTGTCTGCTAATCTGGGTACTTACGAATACAGGTGCGTCATACTGGACTGGCGAAAGAGCAGGTCCCAGGCCATGAAGTGTGGGTGAGGGGCAGGCTGGGGGTGGTCCCCCATGGACTGGAGCACCAGCAGGTCGCTCATCAGCATGCCCCCGCTCAGACGCCTCCGCCGCCGACGCCGCTGCTCCGTGAACTCGGGGTCCATGGCCGCCGGCCGCCGGGAGGGACGCGGCGACTTGATGACGCTCATTTTTGGACCGACGGGACAAGATCCCTGACCGCGACCGCTTTTTGGAATCGAATCGAACAGCAGACGGCTCGGAGTCCCTCGAGATGTGAACTCACATGATGCGAGGAACTAGAAGCTATGCGAGCGGCATGTTGATTCTTGGATTGGATAAAAGCAGGAACATGGCAAACACATTACCTAAATGAGAGCGAGCGAGCAGAGCGAGCGAGCGAGAGAGAGAGAGAGAGAGAGAGAGAGAGCGCAGCGTCTTAGAGTCTTAATGTGGACTTGCCCCACAAGCCTGGAAATGTCTACCTGAGGACGTGGCCACGCCCTGTGTTTACATGACAGCAGCGGGTAATCCCGTTATGTCACTGCAAATAGGCTTGAAGAATTACCCCCCACTACCCAATAATACACTGCACACTCCTGCAGGAATCACCGAGAGACACTGATTACTGTGCCACGGACAGTCAAACACACACACACACACACACACACACACACACATACATACATGCACGAACGCACACACACGGAAAAACGCAGAGAGTGGATCAGCTGTTTATTCCCTCGGTGGATGTAAACAGTTCATGTACAGCAGACGTATGGGATAATCACACTTTCCATACTGTAGTCAGCAACGGAAAACACAAAACATATGCGCACACACATACACTCACACATACACACATGCGCAAACAGACACACACACACACTTTTTCTCCTTCACTCAATTACCCCAGGCAGTTATTCTTCTGTGTTACTATGAATATTTATTTTTTGGGGTCTTTTGAAAGCAAGTATTTCCCTCCCTCTTTGTTTCCCCCTCTACTGTACTGTACCCAGTTGTACCAAACATGGACTCAGAGAGACGCAGTGAAGTACAGGAGACAGGAGCCTACGGCCTGGAGCAGAGTAGACGTGCGCTATCAAGTGATCTGGACTGAGTGTCCTCTGATGTGTGGGTGGCACACAAACATGCATGCACACACACACACACACACACACACACACGCACACACACACACACACACACATGTTATATACTGTACATACTTCAAAGCACACACACACACACACACAAACACACGTACACACTTTCCAGCCCTCCAGACCTTGCTAACCTAACTGCTCATATTGACCCGGTCTCCGGAGAACAAAGGCGGTAAATGATCCTGCGGGGTGCCTTTTTGCGCAGGCCTGACCTGGTCACATTATCCACCATTACACAAGCGCTTACATCATGTGCAGCCAATCATCTCGCCGACTCGCTCCCAACGGGCACAACTGTGCCACTCTACAGTTACATCGCTAGCTGCCCTTCTGCACATGTCTCATGCTTAAATCACAGCCATTGGAGACTACTGCCACCCGCTGGATGGGGTCTCAGGTGTGCGGCTCTGTCACAGCAGGCCCCTGTGGACACGGCACGCTTGTGTTGGCATGTATTTAGCCATGTGCCGTGCCCCTTAAAGGAATGCTTGAAGGTTCCTTTTAGAACCCTTACAAGTTCCAAATATTTTTCAAGGATTCTGGAGAAGGATTCTGATAGAGAAGGGTTTATTCACAAGAAGTGTGAGTACAAATTTCCAAAGTAGCTGAAAAATATGCTCTACCTGTAAATTGTGCAAATTGACTGCCTCCTGCAGTGCTTGCTTAGTCAATATAAATATGCTGAGGTTTACAGTGTAGGTGCGGAAAGGACAAACACATGAACAGCTGAGGTTTAGGTGCAGAAAGGACAAACAAATACGAACAGCAGATTCAGGATCGAGGCACTGCTCAAGCAAGGTAGACAAGGCCTCGAGGGATTATTACCCTTCACAGTGCCTCATGAAACACTATACCCTCCAAGGAGAGAGTGAGCAAAAGATACAGGCATTAGCTGCTCGCTAGCCATTGACACAGCCAGTGGTTTCATTGACTGAGCCAGAGATAGCAGGGTCAATAGTGAGAGGGCACCGGGGGCTTAGAGGGTGGGAATGTATGCTACTCATCCCGAGCGCAGGGAGAAAGGAGGACGTACAGACCTCCTTCCAGATGGACCCCGGCAGGCAGGCAGGTTTTTCACGGCACTCCCCTGAGGGCTGCTCTAAGCCAATTATTCATCGGAAGCTTATGACGCCCCGGGGCAGTGAGTGCAGACATGCAACCAAAAGGAGGCACGGCGGTGATGATGAGAGACTTCCATCGCCCTGCCAATTCACACCAGCCTCTGTATGCTTAGCCTGTGATGAGTTTGGTTTATGATAATCATGCTAACACAAGCCTAATAGAGCTGTGTGTGCTAGCAGCTAATGCTCGCACAAGCCTGACAGTGCTATAATGTGTTAGCGGCTAATGCTAACCCAAGCTTGATTTGGATTTGCATTTGGATCCTTGGATAGACACACTCGCTATTGCTTTACCTTCCTAGCTAGCATGGCTAGTACTTTTGTCCTCGTATGTAGTGACTCAGCCTTTTGTTGCTTAAAGATGGCTGAATCAGTCAGGCCCTCGAACAAGACATGCGTGTATGTCCTGACACACAGTGGTGAGCAGTGACATAGCTCCATACCTAATGCCACTGGCAATGGAGTGCACATCTGCATAAATGATGTGTGGCAGGGAAAAGAATGCAATTATCTTAAAAGCCTTTGTGTACAATGGGTGAACATGGTGCCCTCCTTTATCAATAATCCCCCAGGGTAAGGTGGACAGCTACCTGGTTTGTATGCCTGTTGTTTACATGTAGCCTACTCTTTTCTGTGAAGCTACACTGAATCCAGATGAATGGGGCTGTGCATGCTGCATAAGTAGATTAGATTCAACTTTATTGTCATTGTGTAGAGTACAAGTACAAAGCAGATAGCTTAAGGTCTGGTTTGACATTAGCATATTCAGTGAAAATGTAATGTCATGTAAAGCCTTACTAAAGTAAACAATTATATGACCAGAGTCTATACTGCAGCTATTTGCTCAGTTGTATTGATACACTGTAATAAGACAATTATAAAACAAACTGCTTCAAATACAGCTGAAGGCTAATGGTAGGTTGTTGGTGCAATAACAAAGATCCAACCACAAAAATCAAATGTAGCCTAGATGTCTCTGAAAAAGCAATGATTATTCCAAGACGGTAATAACAAACATGTAAAGAAGAAGCATAAACAGTGAGAGTAGAATCGTGTTCGTTTCCTGTGGAGAGTTATAAACAGTCTGGTTAAAAGAGAGGGAAACAAATAGCGACGTGCATAATAGGACGCTGGAGGGTGTGGAGTGCATTGGTATTCCGCAAGCAAAATCACTGTCTGGAAGGGGTCTAGCAGAGCAGAGAGTGCGTTCACATGTACACACACACACACACACACACACACACACAATTTATAGGCAGGCAGAAGACCTCTGATTCATAGTGAAGCACTCTCAGAGTTAAATCATTCTCATGTCACATGCAGAATCCAGGCTGAACAGTGACTGACCCAACCTGCCTGTCATGGGTCTAGCTCAGAGGACTCTGGCCAGAACACGTCACAGGTCTGAAATGTATGTGTGTGTGCCACACACGCACACACACACACACACACACACACACACACACACACACACACAAACACACACACACACACATACAAACCCACGGACACTCAAATATATACCCACACATACACTAACGCTGACACAATTACACACATACACACTACTGTTTGTAAGGCACATACTGTAAGACACTGTCCAGAGACTCATTATAAGGAATTAGCACAGAGGAAGATAAAGAGAGTGGAGGAAGGAGAATAACAGACACAGACTGAATGCTGAACACGCTGGACTCACAGAGAAAAACAAGGGGAGGGAGGGAAAGACGGAAACAAATAGATAGAAAGAGAGAGAGAGAGAGAGAGAGAGAGAGAGAGAGAGAGAGAGAGAGATGCAGAGATAAAAGTGAGCGTGAGAGAAAAGGGCAGAGGGAAAAGGTTCTGTCCTCCAAGTACACAAGCAAGAGATCATGCCGGTTTGCTGCACAAAGCAAAGAGGCAGAATGAATATTAAACAGACTCCAGAAGACTGAGTCTGCCTCACCACCCCTCCAGCCCTCCTGACTTTAAACACATCGAGGGAGACAGGCACCCAGCCTCTCTGTCCACCGCTCTGCTCCGCATCGCACCGAACCACCCCACGCCACATCACATCACACCACGCCACCCCACGCCACGTCACTGTCAGCCCCAGCCAAAAGCGCCGTTGCCGTTACCATGGCAACCCCTGCGATTTTTTGGGGAAGGGGGTGGTGGCGCTTTTTTTTTTGGGGGGGGTTTTGTTTGTTTTGTTTGGTGTGTGTTTTGTTTAGAGGAAGAGGCATGCTTGAGGAGAACAAAAAGGAATACAGGAAAGCAGTGTGAGAGGAGAGAGAGAGAGAGAGGGAGAGAGGGAGAGAGAGAGAGGAAAGGTGAGACAGAATGAGAGAAGAGAAAGAGAGAGAAAAAATATTCTGATATTAGACAAAAGGAAGCATGGTTGAGTTCTC
>NC_085006.1:13478909-13503909 GCF_963854185.1 Sardina pilchardus | reverse complement strand
AGATAGACAGCCAAGCCTTAAATGGGTTTCTGATATCTGATTTCTCCGCAGAAGCTAAAGTCTGGAAAATGGCGTCCTCTCTCGTTCTCTGCCCCCCCACCCTGCACACAGATCTTAACTTCTCCCCGCCAGACAAAGCCCAAGCTTGATTTCCTTTTCCAAAAATAACACCTGAAAGGACTTTTATGGGAGGCCAATTAAGGAGCAGCCCAGCATCCAGACGGCTCTGTCCAAAAGCAATCCCGCTCGGCTGGAATTGTCTGCTCGGTCCACCCCCCTGAAATAAAATGTCTGGACTCAGAGAGCATCTTTGCTCTACTGATCGGAAGAATTGGATCACTGAGTTCTGAGAGCCTCTGATCCTCGAAGACGGAAACCAAAGCCATCAAACTTTCAGCGAGACTCAAAGTGATTCTTAAAACAGAGACAAAGGAAGTGACATTCCTTAAAACTCTCTTAGTCAAGTAACAGAGACCACTGCTTGAAGCCTGGGCTCATTTAAAACATTCAGACACTATAAACGTACACATTTATATCCCTCCTCCTTCTGACCGTGCAAACTACGGCACTATGGAAGAGCTAACAGAGGAAGACTACATTCCACTGCTGAATCTGATCTGAATCTGAGTATAGTGTTGGCCTTTGGGAAAACGTGGACCACTTGGAGGCCAAGCACGCTTTAACATTCAACGGGCGGAATAGTGGGAAAGCAGTGGCACATAAAGGGCTCAGGATGAGGGGGGGGGGGGGGTGCTGTTGTTGTTGAAAGTAAGTGGGGCAGAGCAGCTTTGGCCACTTCTGGACGCTGGGATGAAAAGGACCTTGTCCACCGCTCAGTCGTTCCCTGGCCTAGTTTGACACCTTTGCCCCTGTTGTGCGGTCCCTTGGGAGGAGGCAGATGGTTGCACTGATTATGCAAAAATAGGATTCCTGAGGTAAAGTGTGTACTTGTGTGTGAGTGTGGTGTATGCTTGTGAGAGCAAAATTGTGAAGTTGTGTGAGGTTGTGTGTGTTTGTGTGTGTGTATGCACGTGCAGGAGTGAATGTGTCTGCACTTGTTTGTGTGTTTGTGTGTGTGTGTGTGAGTTTTCTCTGGCAGTTTGAGTGCAGCGTGATCCGTAGCCCAGTGTTGAGGCTGCAGCTTTGCAGCCCTCCATTCTGCTCCTGCCATCTCTGTTCCGAAGGGTGTTTAGGCTGTTGCCACGGTAACGTGAATGCAGCCACACATGGCCGCGTCAGAAGTGAACGCTCTGGCCGGAGGGATATCACTGTGCCGTTTCCACAGTTACCACCCCGTCCTCCCATTCTGTAGTGGGCCACTCTGGCAAGAACAACAACAAACCACCCCCCCCCCCCCCCGAAAAAAAAGAACTTTGTGAACTTTCCCAGACATTAGCGATGCTGCTAACCTGTGACATCGCTTTCACTTTCATATGGACAACAACGATTCACAAGGAATCTTAACCTCAATAACGCACTCATTTACGTTTATAATTTATAAAATTCTTAGCTCTAATGTCCTGAGAGTATATCTCATCTCTTCTCTCTATCACATTATGTAAACCCTCTAACATCTAATAATGCTAACTACTATACTATGTCCATGAGTATTTATATACATGAAGTGTATATTGATGTGTATGTGTGTACGTGCACATATGTGTGTGCCCATGCGAGAGGCCATCTGCAGTGTCGGCTCACGCACACAGGAGTCACAGGAGGGTCAGCGAAAGACGAAACGGGCCGCGTGGGCCCCCGAGTGCCCTCTTATCTCAGCCCGGACCTGGGCCAGGCCTGACCCGACACCGGCCTGCAACCGGGCCTGGGCCTGGACACTGACCGCCACCTGTGCCAACACAGCGCAGAGAGGATCCGACGGGCACCCAACCCAGCGGTCACCCCCCTTTTCCATCCACGACAACCAGCGGAGACAGCTCCCACTCTTTGGAGTCTGAGTTACTGGCTCCGACACCAGCAGGCCCGTCTCAATGCTGGAGGAGAGCTGACACTCGAGCTGGCCGGTGCAATCTGTCAAGCGCGCTCAGCCTCCCGTGGTTCCCTACCGGAGGCGGGGGCCCATTTGTCATCCTGGCATCCCGGCGCCATGTTGGCTCCCAGAAGTCTACCCGCCAGGGAATAGTTACATCTGGCTCCATACGCAGGCCTTATGTAGCACGGTGGGGGAAAAAAAGCCTTATCATCTGAATCTCTGATCGAATATGAATACGATTCCACCTGCATCAATACCTAAAATGCAGGAGGAAAAAAAAAATCACTTTCCACAGCATATTGTATGCGACAGGGAGTTCTTTGAATACCCTTTCTCCTTCGGGCGAGTGAATTACAGTGCACTTACAGTGCTCTCAAACCACCTTGTAAAAAGCAACAAAAATGGCCAAATGGCTACAAACCATCCATTCTGGACCTGGCTGTAATAGCAGGAGGAAATGAGTGCTGCAAGAGGTGATGGGGCTATTACCTAAACCCACATCCATTACTGTATTCATTCAAGGCACTGTATGAGCAGAGCAATCATCTTCATTATGGTCTTCCCCATCATATCTAAAGGTGTCCCGTATGGAGGATGGCTGCAGCAGAGTGATCCCTGGACGCTGACCGTTTGAACTTGTTCCACTCATTAGCGTAATGCGGCGGTGGTAAATCACTACTGAAGGGCCGCGCGGGGAAAAGCGCAGTTTACTTAACGACGCTAGCGGCCGCTCTGGGCAGCACCGGCGGGTCTGAGGGGACAGATAAAAGTGGCGATGGAGGACGGACCGGAAAATATGCGCACGTCTGCACGAGCGAGAGGAGGCCGGGAGATAGTGTCACGAAACAGAATGTGGGAAATAAGCACCGAGCAACATGGCCAATGAAAGCGGCTGGTGGAGTTAAGAAGACATAAAACAAGGATTTACTACTGAGTAGCTGGTGAACATGAATATGTATCTGTCAGAGACTAGCAGATAATATTCACATTTAGACAGCTAATTTCTCACCCTGGCACACACACACACACACACACACACACACACACACACACACACACACACACACACACACACACACAGAGCGTCCGTTATGACCTTGTTGGAAGCTGTGTGTGTGTGTGTGTGTGTGTGTGTGTGTGTGTGTGTGTGTGTGTGTGTGTGTGAGTGAGTGAGTGTGTGGTCACTCCAGCATCCACTAGTGATCAATACATGACATGGAAGCAGAGTACACACACAAATCAGCACATGATTAAGTGCCTGCACACTGCTGAGGCCATCATGCATCTCTAATGGCGGAAATGCACCAATATAGAAACCACGCTCACCAGAATAGCAACCCCTTCCCTTTTCTCTTTACTATCTCTAGTCTTCTCTTTTATCTCACTTCATCTCTCTCACTCTCTCTCATATCTATTATATGGTGTAATGAATGACAATTTCATAACACACAATAATGTACGCTGTTTCATAATTCGCAATTTATCTCTCCATTATATGCATTACATGTAATTCTTTTACATAACTGAGGCAAATCCTACTAGATATTTGAATGACTCTACTTATGCTTCTGAAAATACATAATCCATAATGCACTGCAGACACAGAAGTTGACCCTGTTGTGGTCCATGAGAGGGTGGGTGGAGGCAGAACAGAGAGACTGGCCCCTGCCCTGCTGCCCTGCCGTGCCCTGCTGCCCTGCCCTGCTCTTGCCCTGCATGCTGCTTTCCCATCCCAGAGTGGCAAGCTAGCGCAGCCCAGTGGAGCCTGTGACCTTTGGCCTGATAAGCACACAAACCGCCATCCAACACCCACCTCCCCATCTGCCTGCCTGCCTGCCTGCCTGCCTGCCTGGCTGCACGAAGACACGCACACACACACACACACACACACACACACACACACACACACACACACACACACACACACGCATACACACACATACACATACACATACACAGTGTAGCCCTCTTACACACACGCTAGCATTCACACACTGAACAAACTGGATAAACACTCGCTCTCTCTCTCTCTCTCTCTCTCTCTCTCTCTAATACACAAACACAGATATGAACACAAACACACACACACACACACACACACACACACACACACACACACACACCAATCAATTTGCCCACCCACCCACTCACACGCACAAACACATTTCGCCCACCCACATGCACAAAACACACACACACACACACACACACACACACACATAAATGCTCCAGCCTTTACGGTAATGGGTCATCTGACACATACAAATACACACACACACACACACACACACATTAGACACACTCACAGGCAATCCCTCTCCCTCCTGCTCCTGCTCGTCCCCCCCCCCCCCCTCCCCACACACACACACACACACAAAGAGCCGGCCACAAAGGGCCGGCAGCGTTTACGCGTGAGCGGAGCGCTGGCCAAACACAGAGCAGCGCAGACGCAGAAGCAGCAGCGGCGGAGCGGCTCGCCCCCAAGGGCCCAGGGACGGAGGATTCACCCGGGCGGCCTCCACAGTGCCTGTCTGAAAAGCAGCCATTGTCTGTTGCGAGCGGTTGAAGAACAGGCAGCGCTGCCGGGTTCCCGCCCCGTCACACAACACTTCCCGTGTCACAACAGCGCCCTCCGCTCACCCACCCGCCATCAATAATTTATAGCTCTATTTTGACAGACTTTGTCACGCTTTGAGATTAGCTCATTACAATAACACTAGACTCAGGAATAACACACAAAAAATATATACAGTATATGTACAGTATCACTGTTCAAATATTTTTTTTTTAAACAATGCTTTTGTGTTGTTTGACTCTGTTATTTACATAGCACCTGCTATCACTGTATCGTGTATCCTGTCTGTGAAATACATGGTGTAACTGATTGGTGGCAGGCAAAAAGAGAGTTTTTTCCTTCATTATAGCTGCCCAACAAACAGTGCAAACTGAGGCAGAGATGGTTCTGAAATGTGCTGACCTGTGCCTTTCTCACAGAGGTGAGTCGGTGAGAGGAATGGACTAAAACGGAAAGAACAGACACAGTTCAGGTTGCAAGGACACTCGCAGAAGCAACTAAATTATTCTTGGGTGTTTGGTGTATGTACAGTATGCTGAAAATGATACATTCAACATTTATTTCAGAATTTCACTAAATAAACAATTTCAATCGGAACATGCATTAAGTGCAGAATATATTAACTAATGGGTCATCAAATAATTGCATTTCATGGTAATCCCATGTAGCATCATCTGCTGTTTCAAACTGAACAACAAACCGCCTGATGTCATTTGGCGGCACCAAGGCATCACTCCCTGTGCCAAGTGACATCTCCTCTGTCCAATTGCCAACTTAATTATAAGTCCATGCTTAAACATAGGCAAGGCTTTCTCTTTTCCCTCGCTCCATCTGTGTCCACTGCTATTCACCACTGATTAGTCACGCATCAGCAACGGACTAAGAGGACCTGACTGAAGACTGAAACCGTGATGATTTCACTCGCAAACTGAATCAAGGGCAGTCCAGTGGTGGACTGCTGAAGTGCATTAATTTTCCCCTAATCACCTCATACAACCTCATCAGCTCAATGGCCTTCCTGTTCGACGCCGGGATTATTCCTGTTTGTCCATACGACCACTGCCATCATGTGCTGCACTCTCCAGACATTACAGATATTACAGAGTGATTATGCCGTGGAACAGATGAATATGATAACAGGGAGGAGAGCTGGAGATATATTAAGAGAGGATGAGTGGAGGGGATAGAGAGAGAGAGAAATAGATAGAAAAATAGAAAGAAAGAGAGAGAGAGAGGTTGAGAGAAGAGAAAGATAAAGGCCCAAGGGAAATTAGTGACAAAAGAAGTTGATGAATAGAGAGAGCATCAAGGAATGAGAAGAGGGAGGGAGAGAGAGAGAGAGAGATAGAGAGAGAGAGAGAGAGAAAGAGAGAGATGCAGGGAGAAAGAGAACAGAAGAGAGAAGAAGAGAGGGGGAGATGTCCTGCTAGTTCCAACAGAGGGCCCCTGCTGTGTTCTTGGACACTCAGCTCAATGCTTTCCTCATGAGTCTGCAGTTTAATAAGCAGGAACAGAATCTGCCCATAATACAGGAGAGGGTGACACAACGAGTGAAAGAGAGCAAGGGAAAGAGAGAGAGAGAGAGAGAGAGAGAGAGAGAGAAGGGTTTACTATTCACTTACTGAATGAGTGTTCACCCTATCATGCACAACAAGGAGAGAAAGAGAGAGAGATGTGTTAGAGAGAGAGAGAGGAGTTAGAGAGAGAAAGGATGTGTGAGTGTGTGTGTGTGTGAGAGAGAGAGAGAGAGGTAGAGAGAGAAATTAATGAGTGAGAGCATGCCATTCTAAATTTCTAGCGGGTATATTTCCACACTGAGCCCTCTCCTTTTCTCTCTCTCCTTCCCTCTCCCTCTCTCTCTCTCTCTCCTTCCCTCTGTCTCCCTCTCCCTCTCCCTTTTTTTGTAGGAGGAAGGGGAGGGAGGGTACTCTCACGTGTCGGAGGCTGCTATCAGAACCAGACACTGTTGGTGTGACAACGTGTCGGCATCTTAAGTAGGACACCACCGTGCCTTGACAACGCAAACAACGTCATGCTCTCGACATCCTCTCCCTCTCTCTCTCTTTCCCAGCCACTACTAAATCACAGTGGAGGGCCATCACTTTTCTAGTACCTCATTGTAGTATAAGGACTTCCCTTGCTGCTTTATTATCTGAGTGTGTGGGGGTATTCACCACAGCGGTTAGCTTCTTGTGCTTCCAGCATAGTGATTTCTCATCAGCACTAAGAGCTAATCAGGTTCAGGACGGTATACATCATCCAGGTAATTTAGCTAAGTCACAAGAGGGACATTCTAAGCTCCAGCCTCCATCCCTCCTGGTTGGATATGGTGCATTTAAACGCAGCATATTCATCCACACTAAGTGAGAATACATATTTGCGCATATGCACACACGGATACACACGCGCACAGATGCACACACACATGGACACACATAGACACACACATTCACACATGGACACACAAACACACATGCACACACACGCACACACACTCGGACACACACACACACACACACACACATACTGTATATAGACACATACAAACACACACACACACACACACACACACACACACACACACACACACACACACACACACACACACACACACACACACACTGAGGCACTGGAGAGAGGAGCTTGGGTGTGGAGTGGATCCAGCTCCTGCATCCTGAGTGTTGGCTGCAGTCCCTGTCCTGCTGCATGACTCCCAAGCGCTCGCAGTATCAAAGCATATCACCAGCACGCCTCCCTCCCGACACACACACGCAATGGCCAAATCCGGCCCCATCTCCAGCAACATGCACCACCACCAACAACAACAACAACAACAATAACAAGAACCATGCACGCCCTAGTAACCTTCCCTTGGCCATACACCCAAATGTCACACGCTAACACCACAGAAGCATATACTTCACAAGCACCACACATGTGAACACAATGGCAGCCCTATATGCACACAGAGGCACCACTGTACACTGTACAAACATCAAAGAGATTCAGGACGGCCATCTTAATGAGGGCAGGAAAACAAACAACACTGCAGCGACGATCAGGAGAGTTGCGCTATATACATTCACTGACTGTAAACACTGTAGATAGAAATGTATAGATATTATCACGTTGTTTATGTTGGGTATTTCCTTGTTTGTAGGATGTAACAAAGCATGCGCAGACTACGCAACATTATGTAAGATTCTTTACAGTAACCCTGTGATTATGATGGGCTGCCAACCCGTGTGTTGCTGATATGAAAACTTGAGGATTTGAGAAGCAAACATCCTATGCTTGTGAATGCTGAACTGATCTTCAACGAACCAGCGACGGGATTGACAGGGCAGTAGAGGTCACTGTAGTAGTGGACTGTGAGGCAGGTCAGCAAGAAGTCATCCACAGTGAGCACAATGATCGGTGCTCTATTTGCCACCAGTGGACCTGTAAATGTGGACTTCCAAACACTGTCCAGTTCTATGAAAGATTGTTGAGCTGGAGTGCTACCTGGAATTTGTGATAGTGCTACAGTAGATGGTGCTCTTTGGTCAAAGGCTTACTTAGTATCAAAAAAAGGAAAGATACCAAGGCACTCATCTAGTAGAAAGTTTAAAATGCCTTTATTCTACTTGCCAACACATAGTAAAAAACACACACTGTCCAGTTCTATCTGACCCGACCCCCCCCCCCAAAAAAACACCCTGTCATCAGTGGCGTATTGATCGGTACGTCCAGCCCCGGAATCACGCCACAGACAGCACACCACCAGCATGTGACCCCTGGATGCAGCAGTAAGCTGCGCTAAGCCCAGCTACGCTACGCTAAGCTCCGCAAAGGTCCACGCAGTCCTCGTTCACTTTCAGTGGGGAAAAAACATGTTATGAAACACCTGACAAACAAACATAAAAAAAATCCCACTGATGCTTGTCTCATCCTCATATTTAAGTTCACCAGTGGGACCACACAGTGATATTCATAATAAACTAAGATATGAATATTTCCCACAACACTAGTAAGTAAGCAGCAAGGCAGTTGTTTACTCTCAGAGGATGCTTTAGCAAAAGTGAGACTCAGCTCCTACTTGAATGTTGCCATTGGCTCAAACAGGTGGTGAACCAAGGAGTGTGTGTGTGTGTGTGTGTGTGTGTGGGGGGGGGGGGGTCACCCTCACCGGACCATGTCTACAAACTATTGTTTACAACTGTGCTTGGGTAGAGAAATGGAGAGATAGAGTGGAAATGAGAAAGAGAGCTGAGTCATTGACCGTTTTATCCCTCTCCTCAACCACCCACCTCTTGGGACTAATATAAACACTGCAAAAACAGTCAGAGAAAACAGAGAGAGTGTGAGATATTTCACCATGCTGCCAAACATGAACAACCTGTTCATTCACCTCTATAAAGGAACCTGGTGCTGTGCATATATATGGTTTTGATTTAGGCAGTTATTTTTGAAGTGCCATGTAGGAAGTTTGGCCGTACATCATTAGGTGTGCATAAAAAGCCTGTTACACACACACACACACACACACACACACACACACACACACACACACACCCACACACACACACCCACACACACACACACACACACACAAACAACCACTGAGAGGTACCTGATAAATCTTACAGAACCCTGCTCAGCTCTAGGGTGGAATGAAACCTGAGACATTGCGGTAAAAGATAGAAGGCGATAGAGAGAGAGAGAGTGAGTGAGTGAGAGACAGAGACAGAGGACAGAGAGAGATAGAGGGATAGAGAGAAAGAGGGAGAAGAGAGAGTAACAGAGACAGATGCAAAGGGATAAAAAAACACTTGAGAAGAGAAAAGAGCATTATAAAGAAAACATGAAAGAGAAGAAGACGAGAAAAGAAAGGAGAAAAAGCGAGACAGAGAGGATGAGAAGAGAGGAGAAGAGAGGAGAAGAGAGGAGAAGAAAGGAGAGGAGAGGAGAAGAGAGGAGAAGAAATAAGAAGAGAGGAGAGGGGGAGAGAGGGGAAGAGGAGAAGAGGAGATGAGAAGAGAGAAGAGAAGAGAAGAGGAAAGGAAAGAGGAGAGGAAAGGAGGAGAGGAGAGGAGAGGAGAGAAAAGGAGAAGAGAGCACAGGGGAGAGGAGAGGTGGGGTAGCAAACAGCACGTTGCTGCTGCTGCTGCTGCTGCTGCTGCCGCTGTTGTTGCCGCTGCTTTTTTCCCCTCCCTGCAGTACGCTGTAATTCGCCACTAAAAATATCCGAGGAGGAGGAGGTGCACAAACAAAACGCATACGGTGAGAGGAGAGATAGGGAGCGAGCGAGAGAGAGAGAGAGGGGAAAAGAGAGACGGAGAAAGAGAATAAGATATTGAGAGAGGGAGAGAAAGCGAGGGAGTGAGAGAGAGGGAACGAGAGAGAGAGAGAGAGCGAGAGAGAGAGAGAGAGAGAGAGAGAGCACTGCAGTCATCCGGAGGGTCTGTGCTTGACGGCCGGCCCCCACGTGACGGCGAGCGCCGGGGCAGCGGAGGCTCATGGGGGACCGGCAGACGCGCCAGGGGTGAGACGTGTCAGGAGCCAAGACACCGGGGCCACGCGATACGCCAGCGCCACTACTGTAACGCGGCTCCGAGAGGGAGCACACACACACACACACACACACACACACACACACACACACACACACACACACACACCTGGTGAACACACATGTTTCACCTTACTTCGCCTCTCTCCCTCTCCATCCTGCTCCCTACATACAGACACACACGCACATACACATCCTGTACATGCAGAGAGACACACGCAGGCACACACACACACACACACCTTGCAGGCAGACTCACCAGGCGAGCTTGAAGCCTCTCATTAGTGCGGTGCGGGTGCGGAGGCCATGGCGTGTGGGGAGCACGGCGCAGTACAGCGCTCGGTCCGAGGCATGCCGTCGCAGCGCGAGACGACGAGGACGAGGAGGAAGGAGACGAAGAAGAGGAGGTGAAGGTGGTGGAGGAGGAGAGGAGGGAGCCCGGCCGCCTCGGCTGGCCCATGCGGAGGTCCTCGCGGCGGGGACCGACCGACAGATGCTGCTGATGCTGCCGATGCTGATGCTGCTGCTGCTGTTGTCGGTGGCGACGGAGGCGGACGCGGAGGTGCCGGCGGAGGAGTCGGAGGCGCTAGGATGCTCCGGAGCTCCAGCCTACTGCGGAGGAAGCCGCCCGCTCAGCCATCCAGCCTGTGTGCTCCCTGACTCCCGCGCTCGCTCGCTCGCTCTGCTAGTCCCACTGGCCCAGCCAGGCATCGGGCTTAACGCGCACCGCGTGTGTGTGCGTGTGTGTTGCACGCCTGTGTGTGTGTGTGTGTGTGTGTGTAACAGGAGATAGATCCTCATGCGCCAGAGATGCTCCCTCGGTCCTTCTCACATGAACCCAAACAGAGACACACACACACACACACACACACACAGTTGCACACAGACAGTGAGCTTCAGTTTATTTGCCTCTTTCTGCCTGCATCTGTCCGTGCCTCTGCCAGCCTCTCTCTGTCTCTCTCTCTCTCTCTCTCTGTCTCTCTGGCAGTTGTGCTTTTGTCGTCCTGTTCACGCTCTTGCACTCCTCTGAGGCTGGATTGTTCTCGCTCTTTTCCCCTCGCTCCGTCTCTATCTCTGCCTCTCTAGCGCTCTCATTCTCTCACATACACTCACACACATACACTCTCACTCTGTTCTTGCTGCAGAGGAAAAACGGCACTTGCTGAGCCCTGGGCTCCACTGAGCATGCTCCAACCCTCTCAATCCCTCCCTCCCTCCCTCCCCTCTCTCACTCTCTCTCGTCCTATCTCTCCCTCCCTCTCTCTCTCTCTCTCTCTCTCTCTGCTGCTGTGAGGGACAGACTGTGCGCTCGGCAGAGTGCCTGCTGCTCCCTGTCGTGAACAGCACAGCTCCAGCGAGCACAGGGGTGGGGAAAAAAAAAAGCGGGGCAGAGCTGCCAGCTTTGCCCAGGTGAGGCTACCTCTCGCTGGGAATAGCTGGGTGGGAGAGGGGCCCAGATGGAGGCTGGGTCTGGATGAGTGTGTGTGTGTGTGTGTTGGGGGATGGAAGTAGGGGGGTGGGGTGGGTTGGGTGGGATTACGAGAGACCTGTTGCCACACCCCTCATGTCAGACTCAATCAGTAATCAGTGTCAGCAGCTGGGGCTTCTAATCTTCTAATGCAGGACACACACACACACACACACACACACACACACACACACACATACATGCACAAAGCTGACAGAGAAAAAAACAATAAAAAAATCCCACCACAGAAAGGGAGCTTATGGGAGAAACAGCCAGTGTAAGTGACTGTGTGTGTATCAGTACTTTTGAGAGAGAGTGTGTCAGTGTATGTGAATGTGAGAACCTTTCTATTTGTGCTCAAGTGTCCGTGTGTGTGTGTGTGCGTGTGTGTGTGTAAGTGAGAGAGAGTGAGACCGGACATGTGCTCATGCATGCACTTGCGGGCTTGACAGTTTGCGTGCGTGCATGTGTGTGTGTGCGTGTAAGTGTGTGTATCTTAGAGAATGTGACAGCCTTTCACATGACCTAATGATTAAGCGGATAAACCTCATTATTCGTTTTAAGTTGGGGCCATTTTATCCTAATGCATTCTTTCAATCCAGACGCTGACATGTTCAACCTTAAGTAGCTTAATTTCACTGCAGCGAGTTCTTTCTTAAAGCCAGTAAAATGCCTGCAGGAAATAGGGCCTCTATACATCAAATGGGTTAGAGATAAGTGTTTGAATGGGTCTGTGTGTGTGTGTGTGTGTGTGTGTGTGTGTGTGTGTGTGTGTGTGTGTGTGTGTGTGTGTGTGTGTGTGACAGAGAAAGAGTGAGGGAGGGAAAAGGAGGGATAAGGAGTAGACCCACACACATTTAAAGGCATTAGCCTCATTGAGCCTTTCGTTAGCCTTTGGTCTTTGTGAATCACCACTGGATAACTGAGAACTCACATAGCTCTGGGCTCTGACCTCAAATGGATTGTGAATGGCAGCACTAGTCCGTGAGCCAGGGCCTCAAATTATGGAAACCGTTACCGAAAAGGTGGCAAAGGCTACCATACCTTTTCTGAAAGCCTGGAATCTCAGCTTTTCAATGATGTATGATGGCCATCTGACAAGAGTAGCTGTTTTGAGTTATGACACATAATGTGAACTAAGGTTAAAGAAATAATGTGTATAAATCAAGCAGAACACTGGAATATTTTATTTTTTAATGTTTGGTATCATTTTAAAGGGGAGACTCTGAGCTTTCATTTAAATCCTTTTGTGAACATTTTGGATAAGTACAGCCAACCCTGGAGCTCTTCAAACCTTTAATCACACACATTTCCCTACCATTTCCCTGCCATTTTTTGTCTTTTAATCCTGTGGCACCTGGGAGCATCAGAGAAACAAAATCCAAACACTGAAATACTGGCCTGACCCTAAGGATTCAGGAAATGTATCATTTACCCATATTATCTGATTTGGAGGGGGTGATTTACAGTCTTGTATCAGAGATGGCGTTTTTTCAAAGACATAAACAGTAGTGTACTATTACCCTTGGCTAATTTGTTGATAAGTCGAGTTGAAAGTCTGAGGTAAATATATTTTAGATAATAATTATTGATACAGATCATTTTGAAAAAGTTGTTATTCAGCATTCTCAGCATTTTTAGATAGTTAAAAAGGTCCTTAATACATATCCACCACATATCATTTGTATCAGGTCCCCACTTTCTTTGAATTTACATAAAAAAAATGAATGCCTTGCTCTCAGGCAAGAAAATACACATATACACAGGCTGTGATACTGTAAGTGCATTTGCAGGCCATGGTAAAGTGTCAGCCCTAAAACTTTTTCAGAAGAATGAAAACTTCTGTGAGACCTTTCAGATGGTTGGGGCAGACTGGGCAATGACACCTGAGTTGTATGCAGCCTTAAAGGAGTTCACATGTCAAATGTACAGCTCCAATTCCAGAATCACCAACATCAATGAAATGAAGTATGCACTTTTTTTGTGCAAAGAAAGGCGTAGAATCCTGGCAGTTAACTCCATGCTCGGATTCTCTCAGGAAGCACAGTCTCAGAGCTAACTATCAAGGTGCTATCTGGAGAAGATGCCTCGAGAACAACCCTGAAGTTCCTTCCCCAGTTGAGCATGGGTGGTCTAGACTGGACCAAGATGGTGACTTACAGCTCTCCATAGACTGGTTCAATGTCTCCATTGGTCCACAAGCAGTACTTGAGTTTCTGTCCTGCTCATGCAAGAGGGACTGTGTCACTCCTCATGTCAGTGTGTTGCACTGTATAACAACTTTTTCAAAATGATCTGTATCAATAATTATTATTTCAAATATATTTACCTCAGACTTTCAACTCGACATATCAACAAATTAACCTTAAGGGTAATAGTACACTACTGTTTATGTCTTTGAAAAAACGCCATGTCTGATATAAGACGGAAAATCATCCCCTCCAAATCAGATAATATGGGTAAATGATACATATTCTGAATCCATAAGGTCATGCCAGTATTTCAGAGTTTGAATTTTGTTTCTCTGATGCTCCCAGGTGCCACAGGATTAAAAGACAAAAGATGGCAGGGAAATGGCAGGAAAATGTGTGTAATTAAAGGTTTGAAGAGCTCCAGGGTTGGCTGTACTTATCCAAAATGTTCGCAAAAGGATTTAAATGAAAGCTCAGAGTCTCCCCTTTAAAATGATACCAAACATTAAAAAATAAAATATTTCAGTGTTCTGCTTGATTTATACGCATTATTTCTTCAACCTTAGTTTACATTATGCATCATAACTCAAAACAGCTACTTTTGTCAGATGGCCATCATACATCATTGAAAAGCTGAGATCCCAGGCTTTCAGAAAAGGTATGGTAGCCTTTGCCACTTTTTCGGTAACGACCAACCCCTCTGGCTCACGGACTACACCACACACAACCTATTACAGTGGCTAGAGCCCCATACTTCACACACACATAGTCAACTGTAGCCCATATAATCTTGTGTTGTAGCTGATCCATTTAAGGGTAGGGGTAGCAGAGCAGAGGCTAAGAGATAGAGTTCATTTGAGGGGGATGTTCATGTCATATCTACATGTACATGTAAGGTATAATTAATGGACGACACGGTGTTCGGTTCACAGAAATGAATGCATGGTTGAGGTGGTACAGTGGCCCGGTGCAGCGGAGTCCATTATCTTGCTCATTCCACTGATGCCACTTGTGTTCTGTGTCGCTAAAACTGCTTTGTTTGTAGTAGCCTACTTCTTTCTTTTGCCATAATAACAACTAGTAATTTCTCAACTTGCAGGACAAACTGCCGTACCTAGTTCTGGATGGATGGTTGCTATGGCCAGCGGCCAGTTGTTAGTTCCATCTCTCTCGTTGTCAAGTGTGCATATATCCCAGGATTCTGATTAACCTTAGCTTTGAAACATCACTTTATTACTTACAGTAGCTTACTGCTATCAATCTAGCTACTGTAAAACCCACCTCTGTCATATGCTACAGTAATGCGATGTTCTGAAGGTCTGTATTGTACAGCTTGGAAGCAATGTGACTTTTGGTTGGCGAATTAATATACTATTGTTTACAGTGTAAACTCAGGGTGTGGACACTGTGTTGAGTAATTGATGCAGAAGGAATTCAAAAAGAACTTTTAGTCCGTGAGCCAGGGCCTCAAATTATGGAAACCGTTACCGAAAAGGTGGCAAAGGCTACCATACCTTTTCTGAAAGCCTGGAATCTCAGCTTTTCAATGATGTATGATGGCCATCTGACAAGAGTAGCTGTTTTGAGTTATGACACATAATGTAAACTAAGGTTAAAGAAATTATGTGTACAAATCAAGCAGAACACTGGAATATTTTATTTTGTTATGTTTGGTATCATTTTAAAGGGGAGACTCTGAGCTTTCATTTAAATCCTTTTGTGAACATTTTGGATAAGTACAGCCAACCCTGGAGCTCTTCAAACCTTTAATCACACACATTTCCCTACCATTTCCCGGCCATTTTTTGTCTTTTAATCCTGTGGCACCTGGGAGCATCAGAGAAACAAAATCCAAACACTGAAATACTGGCATGACCCTAAGGATTCAGGAAATGTATCATTTACCCATATTATCTGATTTGGAGGGGGTGATTTACAGTCTTGTATCAGAGATGGCGTTTTTTCAAAGACATAAACAGTAGTGTACTATTACCCTTGGCTAATTTGTTGATAAGTCGAGTTGAAAGTCTGAGGTAAATATATTTTAGATAATAATTATTGATACAGATCATTTTGAAAAAGTTGTTATTCAGCATTCTCAGCATTTTTAGATAGTTAAAAAGGTCCTTAATACATCGCATATCATTTATATCAGGTCCCCACTTTCTTTGAATTTACATAAAAAAATGAATGCCTTGTTCTCAGGCAAGAAAATAAACGTATACACAGGCTGCGATACTGTAAGTGCATTTGCAGGCCATGGTAAAGTGTCAGCCCTAAAACTTTTTCAGAAGAATGAAAACTTCTGTGAGACCTTTCAGAAGGTTGGGGCAGACTGGACAATGACACCTGAGTTGTATGCAGCCTTAAAGGAGTTCACATGTCAAATGTACAGCTCCAATTCCAGAATCACCAACATCAATGAAATGAAGTATGCACTTTTTTTGTGCAAAGAAAGGCGTAGAATCCTGGCAGTTAACTCCATGCTCGGATTCTCTCAGGAAGCACGGTCTCAGAGCTAACTATCAAGGTGCTATCTGGAGAAGATGCCTCGAGAACAACCCTGAAGTTCCTTCCCCAGTTGAGCATGGGTGGTCTAGACTGGACCAAGATGGTGACTTACAGCTCTCCAGAGACTGGCTCAATGTTTCCATTGGTCCACAAGCAGTACTTGAGTTTCTGTCCTGCTCATGCAAGAGGGACTGTGTCACTCCTCATGTCAGTGTGTTGCACTGTATAACAACTTTTTCAAAATGATCTGTATCAATAATTATTATTTCAAATATATTTACCTCAGACTTTCAACTCGACATATCAACAAATTAACCTTAAGGGTAATAGTACACTACTGTTTATGTCTTTGAAAAAACGCCATGTCTGATATAAGACGGAAAATCATCCCCTCCAAATCAGATAATATGGGTAAATGATACATTTTCTGAATCCATAGGGTCATGCCAGTATTTCAGTCTTTGAATTTTGTTTCTCTGATGCTCCCAGGTGTCACAGGATTAAAAGACAAAAGATGGCAGGGAAATGGCAGGAAAATGTGTGTGATTAAATGTTTGAAGAGCTCCAGGGTTGGCTGTACTTATCCAAAATGTTCACAAAAGGATTTAAATGAAAGCTCAGAGTCTCCCCTTTAAAATGATACCAAACATAACAAAATAAAATATTTCAGTGTTCTGCTTGATTTATACGCATTATTTCTTCAACCTTAGTTTACATTATGCATCATAACTCAAAACAGCTACTTTTGTCAGATGGCCATCATACATCATTGAAAAGCTGAGATCCCAGGCTTTCAGAAAAGGTATGGTAGCCTTTGCCACTTTTTCGGTAACGACCAACCCCTCTGGCTCATGGACTATTTAGCGCTTTGGGATATTACAGAGACAGACACACAATCACACTAAACACATAAACAGCATGGTGAAATTAGCCAACACGCAACAATACACACACACACACACACACACACACAGTCACACACACCGAGTGTGAGGCACAAATACACACACACACACACACACACACATGGAAAGTGAGACACAGAGACACACGCACATATGCTCCAACACACCCACTCTCCCATGCTCTGCGCACATTCCGTATGTCATGTCCCATATGCCCTGTGAGGGGGGCTCTTTTGTTACAGCCTTTGCCTGGAGCAGTGGCACATTTCAACACCCTCCGGGAAGAACAGGACCCTGCTCGCTCCAGAAATATCCTCCTCCACTCCACTCCGCTCCGAGGTGAGTGTCCAGGGAGCGGTGAGAATAGATCCGGCCCTCTCCCGACGCACTGCGAGGGTCGGACACGGAGCGTCACGCAGACACCTGGGCGAGCCAGGTGAGGACGGGAGAGGGAGGGGTGCGTACCCCCCCTCACCCTTGCGTAAGAGAACACACTGTCTTATGAAACCAATGCTTTTTTTTTTTGCTGTAAACTGCACATTTGCTGCAAATGCTGCCTCTAATATTTCTCTGCACCTGTAGTCAGTGAACACCATGCACCATGTAAGTGTTCCTCAATCAAGCTTCTTTGAGGAACTACTAAAGAGCTAGAGAATGTTGGAAAAATCTGAGATGGACTCGGTTCATCTTGTGTGTGGGTTTACACAGACCAAGGCTGCCAACTCTAGAACCGACAACAGGCTCGTCACAAAGAAAAGACACAAATGCAGCGGCGCCCTGCCCCTGTACACCTGGTGCTCACTCTGCAGCCATGCTGTGCTGTAAACTCAGGGATGCTGAGGAGCAGGGTGCTGGGCTGAGCTGAGCTGAGCTGGGCTGCCCTGTGTGTGTGGTACTGTATGAGCAGGGTGCTGAGCTGAGCTACAGTAGGCTGCCCTGTGTGTGGCATGAGCAGGGTGCTGTGCTGAGCTGCCCTGTGTGTGTGGTATGTGGTGCTGAGTGGACAGCTCCCTCCAGCAGCAACAGCAGCAGCAGCAGCAGCAGCAGCAGCAGCACAGCCTCTCTCTCTCTCACACACACTCTTTGTCTCCGTGTTCTGTCCATCCCAGCTGGCCCGCCCCAGACGCGGCGCGTCGTGACCGCCTGAAAGCCCTCCGGCTCCCATTCAAAAATGCAGCGCTCCGTCTCACGCACGACTAGCCCGGGGCTGCATTGATCCCTGCCTCCTGTAACGTGCTTGTGACCAAATTAGAGCGGAGCAGCCCTGCTCTTCCGTACGGATAAAGACACAAACAAATGGACTGGCTTGAAGACACTTCACAACACTTTCCAAGAGAGGAAAACTAGCACGTGTCATAGTAAACGTCACCACAATGACTACAGATTGTATAAAAATATACTATTATATATACTCTACACTTAAATAAAGTAAAATATTTAGTAAATACAGACTGAATAAGCAGAAGTGCTAATGGACAGTTTATATTGAACTCCATTTAGTTTTAATATACTGTACATATAATATGTATTGTATACAGTATGTGTACATATTACAGGCTGTAAACCCTGATGCTCTGGGGATGAGCCTGATCTGATTGTGATGAAGTCTGAAACATGTCTATCTTAAATGGATGCTGGGGGGCACTCATAAAGCCACGCCCCGCTGCATGGACTGGAGCAGATTATTTTTAGAGGCACATAGTTTGATCTCGGCCAACCAATGAGAGGCAGGCACAGGCAATCAGGTGACTGTGTGTAGATATCACACTGGTTCAGCGTCAGAGTGGGGATATGTGGCCACAGTCAGTAATCCCACCCCACCGCTGTGGAGAGACAACTCTACCCCGGTCACTGTCTGCACAACCGCACACACACACATACGCACACACACACACGCACACACGCACACACGCACACACGCACACGCGCACACACACACACACACACACACACACACACACACACACACACACACACACACACACAACTTATATATACACATATACAGTAGATATACTGTACATACACGCATATACATACACGGATACACAAACGTGTCTGAGTGTGTGTGTATGCACGCAAGCACAAATGTACAATTAAACAAATAAACACATGCGAGGCAGCATTCGCATAGACACTGCCTCACACAGACGCACACTTGCACATAGCAGATGCACGTGCATGCATGCGGACATACAAGCACAAACAAACACACTAATCCGTAAAGAAAATCCCCTCCCGGGACAAAACTGGCGGGACTCGCGCTAGAACAGTCCGGGGGACTTTCGCCTTCGCAGTGGCAGTGGCATAACAAAAGAGGATGAAAGAGGACAGGAAAAGTCGGAGCTCGGCATAAGGGCACCGTCAGGGAAAAAGAATTCAGGCTGAGAGTCATTAATACGCAGCCATTTTTTTCCGTCTTTAGCCCTGATCCAGAATCAGTAGGTCGTTGAGGCCGGGTTTTCATACTGAACATGAGCCTCATGTGTTAGGTACACCAGAGTGTGTGTCCACCGTCTCTCTCTGTGACATTTACACACTCTGACATCCTATTAACTTCAGCTATATGCTCAAACAAAATGACATTTAACAGTAACCCAGATAAGTGTCAGGTTTCACCTTTGATGAAAGGTGACCCGCGTCCACCAAAATATCCATCCCTCTCTGTCTCTCTCTCCAACCCTCCCTCCCTCTCTCTTGCTCTCTCTCTCTTCTTCAATTGTTATCAGTGTCTCTTTCTCCTCTTTGGTCATTAACCTGCTTCCACCAACAATCTCTTTCTCTCTCCTTTCTCTATCTCTCTCTCTCTCTCCTTCAATTACTACCAGTCTCTCTCGCCTCTCTTTGGTCACGTGTCCATGAATAAAAGAACAAAGTAAAGCATGTGTTCACATTACATTAGGGGTTCTCATTAAAAACTCACAGCATTTCCTGTTTCACAGCAAGCTTAAGCACAAAAATAGACAGGATGTTTCACACCAAATCCCCAGCAGGCTGTAACGATACGATTAGGGAGGGAAGAGAGGGGCTGAGGGGAGAGGCTTTTTTTGGGGGAAGATTTGAGAAATTGAGTCAAGATTTGTTACCACTAGGCCGGGCCGTTTCCTTTTATTGCTGCTCATTGCTGTTGATAGCCACCTTTCCTGAGATAAACAGCAGAATAACAGGTTGAATGGACAACAGAATTGCTTCGCCAAATTTACTGTGAAGACTAAAGGCCTCATCAGTGTCTTTGGCTAAGTGGAGATAAAAGGGACATTTTCCATGCAGGCAGGCCTGATGTTGCGCAATCCTGTTTAGCTGTCCCATGGATCTTTAGCTCCGAATCTTGACCCTACATCGGAGGATCTGATGAAGAGTTACGTCTTCAGCAACATGTAAAGAAGTTTTAGCCTCATTTCTAGATGACGTAACGGTCATAGCTGGCTCATAGAGAAATACAACCTAAACCAGGCCTGCACCAGCAATACAGTTCACACAGGGATTAGCTAGATCTAGGAGATTTCACATATCATTTGACTGATCATATCTACTGAGCTGTTGATGTGTTTTTAAAGTTGTGTGTGTGTGTGTGTGTGTGTGTGTGTGTGTGTGTGTGCGTACATGTACAGTGGCAGACTAATGGCAGGCTAGATGTGTGTGTCTTGTTGAGGCCAGATCCTTTGAGGTGAGTGCAGAAGGACTGTGACGCACAGAGAGAGAGAGAGAGAGAGAGAGAGAGATAGAAACAGAGAGAGAGAGAGAGAGAGAGAGAGAGAGAGGAGGGGTAGAGTCTTATTTCTGAATCAGTCATGTCACATCTCTTCACCTCAGACGTGCGCCAGCCGGTGGGAGCATGACTGATGTCCCCCGTCTCTCTGTCACTGTCAGATGTCACCCGTCACTATGGCAACGGTGACACAACTTGCACTTCCTGCTCCAGAGCGTCCGTCCTCTAACCTGATCAGTATCAATAAAAACCCCACACGTGTGGGGGTCCTGACGCTGCTGTTCACTCGCAGTGGCGGAGCCGGTTAGCCGCGGCCAACATAAGAACACAGTGTGACATGCCACAGGGCAGTTAAAGGGCTGCTGTGCAGTGAGTGCTGTGAGGAGCTGTTGTCAGTTGAAAGGCACACAGAGATATAAACAAAAGGATGCAGACGACAGCGTCTCCCGCACGCTGATATGGCCTTCCGTTACCATGGACACTAATAGGGCAAGTCACTATCGCAGTCAAGAGGTACTTTTGTAGTTGCTTCAAGGCCATAGAATGAAGTCTCTCTTGCTCTTTCTCTTGCTATGACACACACACACACACAATGCTCTCTCTCTCTCTCTCTTTCACACACACACTGTTTACTGATGGTTGCCATGACGCCAGGCCCCATAACGCATTGAGCGATAGGAGGTCTGCTATTTTGGGCTTGAGTGCCTCACCCATGCCACTCATGGCGAGAAGCTGTTTCATTGGAAATTCTCGTGGCACGACCGAGCCTCCTCGTCCGCGGTCAAGCAGCGCCCTTCACACAAACACGACAACACTCCAAAAGCAAAACCCAAACCATATCAAACCAAACCGAACCAAAAGGGCTTCCCTTTCACTAGAGAGGCAAAACGGATCCGGTCAGAACCTGCACATGAATGGTTACGTCACCGCGATGTCGGCTTACGCACAGAGAAGGGGTCGGTCAGCATTAGAATGATGAGATTGATGAATGACCAAATGCAAAGTGGATGCTTACCATCAACTCTCCCCTCTCGGTTTATGCTGTTAGGTAATCAGTCGCTCAAACTATATCTGCCAAAGGCCCATGATTCTGATTATGTAAGTTTACTCCTCATATCAGCAGTTTGCCAGGGCAGCCTACAAACAATAGTATCTTGTTATGGTCAAGTGCGGAGGGGTTTTCCCTAAAGAAACTTCTACTTCAACACTGTTTCCTTTAAATAACCAGAACCCGGAAAATATATCCAGATACATTTTTTTTCAAATGTCCATTGCTCCTGAAGTCATGCCTTTTTCAGTGAAACACAGATACTGTATTCATACTTGATCACTGATGATCACTCAGTGAAGTTCTAATAATATTCTTATCATTAATAACATTAAAAGGGGTTGAAAAAGTCCTATTCAATACTGAAATTTCACTGCAATATTCATCAAAAACAATTCATTTCATATGCATGCAGCCAGCGCAGGGCCACATGAGGTAAATCTCATGTTATCTTCAATGTCAACATGGCTTATCACATTAATTATGCACGCAAATGTTCCTGAATATAATGTGACCGTCATCGTGTCATTGAAGTGTGCATGTGCTTATGTATGTGTGTGCGCGCGTGTGTGTGTGTTTGTGTGTGTATGTGTGTGTGTGTGTGTGTGTGTGTGTGTGTGCTTGTGTGTGTATGAGTGTGTGCGCGCGTGTGTGTGTTTGTGCGTGTATGAGTGTGTATATGAGTGTGTGTGTGTGTGTGTGTGTGTGTGTGTGTGTCTGTGTGTTTTGCAAGCACTCCCTGGTGCGTGCCTGAAGTACTGATGACCTGAGCGCTTCTGACCGCTGGCTTTGTGACCTGATGCCTGAGGACAGTTTATTCACCAGTGGCCTGAGGTTGGAGCACATGCTGTGTTGGACACAATCAGGTGATGCTCTGGGTGTTTGTGAGGGGCTCTCCCTCTAGTGGCAGCTCTGGGTATTGAAGCTTCAAGCAGCCTCTGAGGTTTATCTCCATATTTCATAGCAAATCATTTCTCCCCCCTAAAATGAATCCTATAATTCACTCAGGTGGAAATTGGCAGAAATTCGTTCTAGAATTGAGTGAATCTACAGAATCTGGCATACAAAGGCTTTACAGAGAACACATCTCGCAGCATAAACCTTCAAGATATTTCTGTTCAAGGGTATATTCCTGATTGTGTCATTGTAATTGTACAGCATAAAGGTCAACAGGAAATCCAACAGCAGCACAACATTTGTTCAACACAGGAGTCACCTTCACCTTTAGACAGCCGCCATCTCACGCCAGCGCTCTACACACCGCGTGCCGTGTGTCAGATAAGACTATCAAATTCTGATGTCGACTATGAATACAATACACAGGCAAAGAATGAAATAAATAATGTAGGGCAGAAGAAGAGAGAGCAAAAAAAAAAAAAACATGCTGATCCTTTTCCCCTGGGACTGGCGTCATCTCGAGCAAGAGTCTGTGCTACAGCAGAATATTTCAGCTCTACGTACCTCTGCCTCTCCAGAGAGACCGAAGTAAGTAAGGGAAGGACAAAGACAAAAGCCTCTCACTGACATCGTCTTTTAGCTAATTGATGTCTTTAGAGATAAAGATTATAAAAAAAATCACAGATCACAGCTCATTTTCTACCAAGAGAGTGCCGTTTTCATTTTAAATGTGAATGTATGTACATCAAATATCACAAAATCGAGCCCACAGCCATTTATGATATCTCATATCTAACACAAAAAAGTAACATTTCACCAAAGTTACATAAAAAGCCAACATAAAATCCCAGCCATGACTTGTATGGCCTGTGTGACTAGTTCCCTAGCTGATATGGCCCCCACCCCAACCTGGTGACCCCCTTGGTGACTGATGGGCCCATTCTGTCAGGCTCTCCTACCTGTGCGGTCTCCATATCAGTTTCCTCCACTTCTTCTGCTTGGCCTAGTGGTAGAGAAGAGACCATGTGACAACAGTGCGTACAGAAGTGTCCGGGGACAGACACTCCACCACCCCAGAGACACACACACACTCCCAGAGACAACACACAGCCAGACACACACACGGCCAGACACACACACACACACACACACACACACACACTCCCAGAGGCAGTCAGCATGGGTGGGGGCGAGTGAGGCTACAGTGTTAACATCCGCTGTCTCCCCCATACCGAGCACCACCAAAACCTGACTGGGGGACACCAGCTTCATCAAGGCATCACATCTCAGGTTTTTTAAGAGAGGCAGCACGGGGGAAGGAGAGACGGACGGACAGGAGGGGGGAGGATGTGTGTGTGTGTGTGTGTGTGTGTGGGGTGTGGGGGTGGGGGTGGGGGGGGGGTGCTGCGGGGCACACAGATGGGAGCATATTGGGTTAGATGAATGAATGATGATGATGATGATGATGATGATGCTGGCTGCTGCTGCTGATGATGATGATAGGAGTGCTGCTGATGAGAGTACGTTGTGGATGTGAGAGAGATGTGAGATGAGAGGGTCGGGGCACAGAGCCCTCCTCCGAGATGCACCGCCATCCTCACAATTGCCGTGACTCAACGGGATGTGAGCACCCACGCCAGCATGAGTCTCATGAGTCATGCAGCCTCGGCGGAATCACACCCAAATCTGCGTATGTGCATCTGTGTCTCATGCACGTATGTGTGTCAACCGTGTTTATGTATTCAGATTTTTCTGTCTGTGGATTTGTTTCTGTGTCTGTTTATGTGCTTTTGGTGTGAGTCTGTGTGTTTTTTAGTGAGTGCATATGTGTGTGTGTGTCCGTGTGTGCGCACACTCCAAAATGGCTGGCATCTGTTTTGCTCTCCACTCTAAACAGACCTCTTCACATCCTGCATGTTCATTTAACTGGGATTCCCACAGAAGCTGTTTCTCAAGCCAAAGCAATCAGCTGTGTGCTTCCACAAGCACCCCCCCCCCCCCCTTTCACCTCCTATCTACTGCCTGTAATCATCACTTGAATCAAGGGGCTCTGTTGAGGGCTATACTGTGAATAAAAATCTATTCTTTTGACAGAGCGCTTATGCACTCCCATTTAATTTTTTTCAATACATTATATCTCTTTTTTTTCATATG
>NC_085006.1:13416409-13473909 GCF_963854185.1 Sardina pilchardus | reverse complement strand
CAGAGTATAGGGATCAATGATAAAGAGGCCAAGCGTCGTGGAGTGTGTACGGCCCGTACGATGAGACGTCCCTCGCTGCTGAGTCTGGGGAAAGTGGAGATGGATCGATCGTTTCCAGCTAACGTCGGAAGGAAGGGTAACAGCCTAGTGAGTGGGGGGTTGGTGGTGGTGTGCCCGTATTTTGATACCTTTGATATTCACACAAACAGGAAGTCAATCTGAGCCGGGGCAACGAGCCTGCGAGCTCAATTTCCCTTTAATCCCCCTGACATGGCTCTCAGATTCTCAAAATGCCTGGGATGCCAACGTCCTGCTGGCGAGGATAACAATCACATCACACACTGGGAGAACGTCCATTCGCCAATTCTGGCCCTTAGCAACTAATCCCCATTAAAATGGCCACTCACGTGATAGCAAATAGCATCC
Organism: Sardina pilchardus; assembly: GCF_963854185.1. Taxonomy (NCBI): domain Eukaryota; kingdom Metazoa; phylum Chordata; class Actinopteri; order Clupeiformes; family Clupeidae; genus Sardina; species Sardina pilchardus. Next base: position 13,473,483 of record NC_085006.1, on the reverse strand, counting down.
ATAATTCACACCGTTTCAAAGTTCAAATTCAAAAGTTTGTCTGCCGTTTATTTCAAAGCACGTCTATGACTTCCACTTTCTCCACAAATGCAACAAACACTGAGGTGTTTACTGCAAACCAAACAGGCTAAAAGCAAGAATCAGTCAAACACTTCCCTAAAACATTCGCTCCCAGCACCAGTGCCCATTCCTGCGGGTCTTTGTTCTTCTGCATGATTCTGTGTTATGTATTATTCAGAGTCCAGGCCACTGGTGCCCGGGCGGTCCGCGGGCTCTGAGAGGCGGTACAGGCACGGGCACCGCGTACGGATGAAAGGCTTATTGCACGGACCTGCGCGTTATCGTACTCAATAATGCATGGAGTCGCACACGCACACACACACACACACACACACACACATACACACACACTCTCTCTCCGTAGATTTCTTGCCGGTGGCACGCCAGCATATAGCTCGACGCCACGTGAGAAGAAAAAAAAAGCACTCACACAAAAAAGGTAAAAAAGAAAGCAAGCAAGAAGGTAAGTAAGAGAGTGAGAGAGAAAATAAAATAATAATAATAAATAAAACAGCAAACCCCAACAACAAGGCCAAACCCCGTGACTACAGTAGCACCACGGCTCCTCGATCATCCAGGTGCAGGCCATCTGGAATGTGTGGGCGGCCTGGCTCCGGGAGCCTTGTGATACTGCAGGCGTCGTGACTGCTGTGTTTACTTATTATGCACGCCATACAATATGGTGCGTCGGTGATATTACACCTGCGAGAGGAAGGGCATTAATCACCCGCCTTTTTTTCCGCAGAGCTAGAACTGTATGTTCTCCATACGACTGCATAAAATTTCAATACACAAATAATGCAGCTAATTGTTAAAGGTTAAAGGGGAGGGTTGGCAGAAAAGTATGCCGGAAAAGATATAAAAGAATAAGTAGTTTTGAGATCACCTATGAAAATATGAATTAATAAGTGTCTTTGAGATTACCTATGAAAATATAAATCGATAATTGCATTTGAGAGATCACCTATGCACCTATTCACAGCACAGCTCAGGAAAACACAGACGTACCAATCATCAACAATGCAAACAGCGCACATGTCAAAGATCTAATCTAAATAAAAAAAATAATACCAGAAGTCCATGTTGAGGGCAATAAAAATTTCTTTCTCTCTCGTGCTCATATAGGGCATATCCTTTAGGCACAGGTAAGTCTACTATAGAAAAAAAAACAATAATCGACTACGGCCTCACGCTCTTTCAGCGCCTAAGTGGCCATTGTTGGCTTTTATCACAGCTTTCACTGAGGGGCTCACGGACACAATGCTCGGACACAATGGCAGCGGGCTCTGATCACGGTCAGTGGGCCATAGCTGAGTCACATGTGGTGATGGCGCTGGACAGGAGGTGGTCAGATGTTGCTCTGAACCACTCAGGATGAGCCAGACCATGACCACATGAAATCACCACCCCCCTTGCAGGGTGTCCATCGCAAACCAATAGAAACCCCACAATAGGTTCAATTCCAAGTGTAACAGGTATGAAATAATTATGAAAAGAAAGCCAATATAATATAAAAAAAAACATACTGCTAAGAAGGACTTATAAAACTATGTATTGAACCGCATTCATTTTTTTAAAGCCCTAAAGCAAATGTATTTGTAAATGTTGATGGTGAAATCAACTGCAGTTGTAAAACAATGAGACACATTTAACAGTTCCAAGGTGCAACATGACATTGCAAGGCAAACGATCATTTTCCATAAATATCCTTCAAAGCAGAGCGTGAGAGCATGATGTTTTCACCTGTCTGATCAGATGCATTTAAGAGTTCTACCCTTCATCTGCACACCTGCCACTTAACACATGCCCTCAGTATAAATACACATCTCTTCAGCTTAGGCAAAGGTGCTCCTTCACCATCACCTGACATTTCAAACGTAAACTTACCTGTTGTGCACCGAGACCTGAAGGGACTTTTAGAGGTTCGGCAGGGCAGGCAGACAGCTACCTCAGACCAGGTTTACTAAGAGACAGGCCATACACCGATGATCACACACACACACACACACACACACGTGCACCCTCACCCCCCTCACACACACACCCATCCAACCCGCACACCCACCCAGCCACCGACAAAAGCCCTGTTTGTAGCTGTGCATTGTGAACGATGTTGTTTGTCCAGGAAAATGCAAACGGAGGCATTCCGCAGCTCTGCAACTGTATTCACGGCTGGACTTCACAAACGTACAGCGACACATCCACACTCACCTCACCACTGAGCCAAGCAGCGGATCGCTTCCCCATTAACACAGAAAGAGGGAGAGAGGAAGAGAGAAAGGAAACAGGTAGGATGTCCTCTCCTCCACCCTGCTCCTTTCTCTCAGGCTTATTTCAGAGACACAAACGCTGACAGGCACGCCTCAGAACAAGGCACGCCGTTCTTGTGCCGTGAGTGAACGAACACGACGACAACACTTACCTGAACTCGTCAGCGCTGCTATCGGTCCTGTGAAAGAAAGTGCCCAACAGATGCAAGACGTGCAGTCCTCTCATCTCTGTTTGTGAAGTCCCACACCGGCTTAAAGTGTGCATAACAATAGGCAAGCTCCTACTGTCAGTCGTCATAACTAACAGCCAAAGGCACTTTTACTGTGACTGGGTATGAGGCTAAGGCTCCTTGGAGATTTTTTAACCAGAGGTCAAGAGACCACAGCGCTCTACTGGTGAAAACAACCCTGAGTGTGACTTTAGCCAACTCAGAGACTGTTTATTACACCTTATCTCTTCAAAAGTAAAGAGTGTGTGAGTGTGTGAGTGTGTGACTGTGACTTTGTGACTTTTAAGTGACGCCTCGCATTTCAACACGTGCGGCATGTGCCTTGGGAGACCCCGGAGGTGCAGAGTCAACAGAAAGGCGCTTACCTCTCCTCCCGGATGAACGGAGTCAGGAAGCGGGTGGCGTCGTCGTCATGGCTACTCTGCTGACTACTCTGCTGGCTGCTGGAAAAAAAGATGGACATTCGTCAATCATGTGTCATCAGTCGTCGACACCTCACAGCCTATCATGGTCAAGAAGAGATATATCTACACAAACAGTATTAACACTTAGTGCTATGAGAAACACCCAGTGTTGGACACAGATACAGAACAGTATGCCACATGTGGTCAGTACACAGATCTTTAGACTGTGTCTCAAAACTCATCCACTAGAGGGCGGCATAGGCTACACACTGGGCAGCACGACACCTGCTCCTTAGGCTCTCAGTCATGTTCTGTTTTATTATATTCAGAACAGCTATGTGCTGGCCTTTACAATAACACAGGACTGTATCCACCAGGGAGGATCTGCTGGAAATCCATGCTTCTGTCATTATTATTGTCTCATTTCATCTCCAGGAAACATCAACCATAACACTCATATATTTGCACAAAATGCGACACTTTAGTCTTTAGATATACGGTCATGATGTGAAGCATATCAAGGGTCCAGTTGTGTGGCTCTGACATAAGGTGACCAGATGTCAGAGACCAAAACCGGGGACATAATCCTAAAAATGTGGAAAAACGGGGACATTTCCAGTTTGACTATCAATCTGATTGACATACATACAAGTTTTATCTTCAAAAAATGGGGACATTATGTAGTTTTTCTGTATTTCACCGGGGACAGGCAACCAAAAACGGGGACTGTCCCCTGAAACCGGGGACATCTGGTCACCCTACTCTGACAGGAACACTACCTCTCCCTCTAATCTGTGGCTTTGAGAGAATCCCAACTATGCATGACTCCACAACCATGGCGCGGCCAATAACGAAATACAACAGGTGGATTACTGAAATCCACATAACGTCACGACTGGTCAACAAAGCCTATTGGGAAGTATTTGGGAAAAAACATTACAGACGAAAGCCTCATAGTACCTAAGTGTTACCTATTATTGTTTCCAAAAATGTTATAATCTATTAACACTACTTCACCAAATCCCAACCTAGCAGACTCCCTTCACACGGTGTCTGTTTCTCTACAGAGGGCAGATAAGGACTGCATGCATACCAGTGTATCCATCACAATGTGAACACAGGTGGGGCCGCATGGACATCTTAACATCACATGGCATAAACGTGCCGGCTCCTACAACATTTCACCACACTTCCATGAAGGGAACTGCTGATTTTAAAGAGGTCATATGTAGTTGTCAAGCCAACACACCTGACACACCTTGGTGAACACACTGGGGTACGCAAACAACACAGTTTGTTGGGAGAGATTATTAGCAAAAATACTTTATATCAGAAATAAACGATGCACTGTAATCAAGTCCACTGTATGCTGAGTGCACTTTAACACTAGAAGCGCCGCGCCGTTCTGACCCACTTATACCTAGAAGCGCCGCGCCCCGGTCATTTGACCGCTTTGACGACCTACTAGAAGCGCCGTGCTGTTGTGAACTACTTAAAGCGCGGCGAGGCGGTCAAATGACCGCTGAGTCCTTAGACTGGGAGGCTGTTACTTACACAAAATGATCGCTAGATGGCGCTTCGTGCACGAATCTAATCGTTTGGTCATAAATTCAGTTTGCACTAGTATCATTCGTGTCAGACCGTGTTGTTGATAGTCTGTGGTTGTTTTATTATGACATACAGCACGTTCGAGTTATCTGTTCATTTAGTTGTGTTGATTTGTGTTGTTTGAGGTAAAAACTCTGGAAGAGTTCTTGAACAAACCTTAAGCAAACTTGACTTTCAACTAAAATGCTCTAAAAGTGAATGGGTAAAAGTCAATTCACTCCCCAAATTCACTTCTATTCATTTAATAGGTAGCCTATCTGTTTGCGCCGCCGAAAATGAACAGTCTGCCGACAATGAACAGTCTGGTTTCAATTAGAACAGTAGCCAGGATTTCAGGCCACATTTTACAGGCTACCGTGGCTACTTTCTAAAACATTTTTATTCATTTAGGGAGAAGCATCTTATAGGGTCTAGCTACATCGGAGGGAGGGAGATAGAGAGCTATGCTGAGCAGAAAGATATTCTCCGTTTTGTGAATGTGTATGATATGTCTGCTGAAAAAAGGCTATGGGCTTATTGTTTCTACAATTTGCTAACGTCTACGTGAATTCGAGATACAGCATTGAGATACACATTTTCACTGCAATGGAAATCAGGTCTGTAGCCCACTGGTTAGAGCTTCGGCCTCACATTCAAAGGATTGTTGGTTCGATTCCCGACTTGTTCATGACGGAAGTTATTTTAAGCAAAGCATCAATAAATATAGGCTATGTTCTGTTTTTTCTATTCACACAACTACACGCACGCTGGCGAATTCGAACATTCTGAAACGCGCATATGCGATGAAACATGATCGCGCATTCTTCCACGAGTTGCCTAAATAACCATGCCTACAGCCTAGCCTATGCACAGAGAGAGGCGGTGGGGGTGGGGAGGCAGTTAATTGTCCTCGATGCGCGGTGATGTCTGTAGTAGGCTAGCCTAGACGAGTGTATGGGGGAGGGGGAATGATCGGTTTCAAATAGGCTATGTTGCAATGGATAGTGTGTTATGTATAGACCCCGAAGCCATTTGCTTTGAGAATAACGGCTGGCTGATGAAGTAGCCTAGTTGGCTGGCTAGCTGGCCCAGCCAAAACCTAAATGAGGCTGCAGCCGCCAACGTTTTCATGACTGATCATGGCTTTAGTTGCCACTTCATGTCTACATATGTCTATATTGTACTAGATCTCAACACACAATGTTATTGTATTGTTTTGGACAACGTTCTGCACGTTTCACTTCAATTTAGACTGCATGCGTTGTGAACAGGAAAGGAAACGGTGGAAGTCGCATCACGGACTTCTGTTTTGTTCTGTAATACCTCTATAATATCCTCTAGCCGCTATAGTATTTCTATAGCAACCTTGTAGTACTTCTGTAGTATGTCCCAATTTACTATAGTATTCCTATAAGATTCCTATAAGATTCCTACAATATTTAGTCCCAAAATACTATAAGATTCCTATAGTACTTTTTCGTAAGGGCGCGTAGCCTAATAACCTATCGCGTTCAATGTTGTAAATCCGTCTGTTCCAGAATATTTGGTTCATATCATCAATCTTTGGTTTTGGTGTTTGTGCAACCTGGCCCTGGAGATTTAACAAAAGTCTGACTAGCCCTACGTAGGAATTAGGAAAGTATGTAAGGCGAGATCAAGATTAGGCTACGTTGCTTGCTTCTTTCCCCCATATCAACTCACTGTGAGTTCTGTATATCGTAGCAACGAGCACAATACTGATGTGGTGTGTCCAGTGGGAAAATCTCATGTAGCCTAATTTCTAGGCTCGTTTATTTTTCGCGTGTCTCTATGATATAATTATTTTTAGATGCAAAAAGTCTAACTGGCTTAGTCAAAGTTTGTCAGATGGCGGCTCAATTTGGCTAGTATTGTGATTCATCCGTTTATTTCAGATAGTTTGTTATGAAAAACCATTAACAAAAAATAATTGTTCGTCGACGTTGAAAAACAGTTTCCGAATTCAGTCTATATTAGCTACATTTTTACGCTCGCGCCAGGCTGCGAACCCAGGTCTCCTGCGTAATAGTCGAGAGATTTAACGTTGCGCCACTGAATGACTGCAACGCTTTTCTTTGGAAATGTATTTCTTTGTCCACCAAATAGGCTATGTAAGAAAATGCTTATTAGTCTGAGCTTTAAAAGATAGCCTACAAATAGAAGATAAGATACAACTATGAATGTACGTAGGCATACGCGCCCTACGAACATAAATAGGCTTCGACGAATTTCAGCTGAAAATATTTTTTACACACGTAGGCCTGCCTAATAGAACAACGTCGCAGAACAACGTTTTCAAAACAAACTCGCATTTTACCACTGTAAATCGCCTCCATAGACTATGCCATGTAAATGAAAAATAGTTATTAAAATAAATCACATATATAATACATATTGCACATATATAAACGATATGTTTTATGGTAAAATATTATTATCATGCCCGACTGACAGGAAACCCTTGCGACATCTGCTGTGAGAAAAGAGAATAGCAGCCTGGACAAACATGGCCGAACGCGAGACAACATAGTGTTGTCACATAAGTGAGCGCAAAATAGCTCTAAACTAGCTTGTACCGGTGTGCTTTTGGTCATGTAAAAATTCTGGGTGACAAAACACGCATATTTAGGAAAAGTCGTGAACGTAGGGTCCTGGAATTGAATCGAGTGAAAAGATTTTTTTTTTTTTGTAATCACTGCGGTCAAATGACCGCAGCCCGGCCGTTCTAGGTATATCTAGGTCAAACCTACACGGCGCTTCTAGTAATACGCGTCAGCGGTCAAATGACCGGTGCTTGGCGCTTCTAGTGTTAAACACAATAAAACTGTGATCAGTGAGAAGAGCCGAGATGAGATTAGGCAGACAGCTGAAAAGGTCGTGAGCTAAATAAAAGACTATGCTGTGGTGAGAACTGTGTAAAAGGGCTAAGCTGGCGGAGGGGGGCAGCTCCGTGTCAAAGCGTGAGGAGAGGTGAGCGCCTTGAGATCCAGTGAGACATGAAACCCAATGGCTGTTGTGCTACAGCTGTGTCGACACGATACTATTAAAAGCTTTAACGTGTGTTTGACAATTTGAGTGCTACTGTACCTTGAATTTTATTTGAATTTGGATTTCATTTTTAGTTTGAATTCCCCCCTGGGGATCAATAAAGTATCTACCCATCTATCTATCTATCTATCTATCTATCTGTCGCTATGTCTCCCTTTTTTCATCAAGTCCATCAAGTCCATTACCGGCCCACATGAACACAACCCCTGGTCACACATACTGTACAGTATCTGTGTGAAGCATTTTAGCAATAGCTGACGTCAATATAGCACGTTCACAATTTAGGACGTTTGCAGTTCACAGAATATGCGTGTGTGATGCAGTGCGATCATCTGCATGTTGTGTGTATGTTTGCACCGAGCTTAACCAGCGACTCAACCACAGGATGTAGGTGAAAGTGCATGTGGGCCTTCGTCAAAAATATATGCCAAATACAGTACATGTCTCTTATCGACAAAGACATAGCCATGGGTGTAGAAGTTAAACAAGTTCCTCATTTTAACACGCACATAGTACAAGTCTTATTGTTACAGACCCAAGGCAATTTGAACATTTCATGCCAAATGAGTGTTTGCCCGCCATGATGTGAGTTGACATTCACATTACAGATAGATATATTACATGACAGGTGCTGCTCTGAGACAAAAGTTCCCTTTTCACCTCTGTAAGGATTCCTACTCCATTTTCTTAGAATGCATACTTTTGCCCTAAACTCAACCCCACTTAGAAATTCTTTCTTAACCGATGACTTAACTGAACTAAGCTCAAACTGACAACAGAGGCTAAGACATGTCGACATTTCTGTCTGAATGTGTTTACCCTCAGACTGCTCCCTGTGCAGGCAGCGCAGCATATCTCCTCTCTGAGAGACTCCAGAACCAGGCTGAACTGAACACACAACTCCTTAATCAAGAATAACCAAAGTCTATCTGTCCACACGACGTCATCATTTGTTTTGCACAAAATAGTATAAAACAATATGATTTCTGCAAAAAAAAAAAAAAAATATATATTTTATTTATAAAATGAATGCAAAATAAAATCACCTAATGGTAGCTACTTGATTCTGGATTTTTTCAGTCATGTTTTTTCTTCAAGTGCATTGTTGTCAGGACACTACGTAGGTAGGTAGAGCCACAGAGGGAAAACATCGCTCTGCTAGTCAGTCCATATGATGACGTTGTGACCTCATCCCAAACAGTCATGTGACCAACTTGTCACATCACGGTCATCACATGACAACATATCACATTGCATTACGCAACATCATCTTATGTGATGCTCTGGACGTCACTACGCATTCAGGTTGATTCACAGCGAGCACACTTTGATAACTCTCTGGCGAGCCTCTACCCTCATGCATTAGTAAATTGTGTTGCGGTGACTTCATTCTCGTCGGTAACATCTGAAAGGGGAGAGTGGTTCTTGACTGAAATATTAACCATACCAGAGTATGAGTGCTGATACAAAGATACAAGGACTATGGACGCCTTGGCCCTAAAATAGCACGCAGTCTTTGCTTATCAGGCCCCGGCAGACCGCACAGGGCATGGACCAGACAGCCAGCTACAAATGCTACACAGAAATGAGTACACACACACACACACACACACACACACACACACACACACACACAAACACACACACTGACACCCACATCTACAGTCCGACAAACATGCAAGGCAGATATGGCCACATGCATACAAACACACACTCACACTCACACTCACACACACACACACACACACACACACATACTGTACACTCACTCACTCCTACACATGAACACAGACAGACATACAGTACACACAAGGCAGATAAGGTCATATGCATACAAATACACACAAACACACACACACATAGACACATGTAAACAAACAGACATGCACGCTCACACTCACAATAAATTAACAATACAGACAGTGAGACAATTGTAAATGCCTGTAAGATGAATGATTTACTTCAATTTCACACTATCTGCAGTGAAAACCTCAAGCAATGAACCAGCCTCACAGGCTGTTGGGCACAGTTTTAAGACAGGAAAAGTGAATAGGTCCTATTATCGGATACTGTGTTCTCGGATATCAATTCCAAAATAATAGTGAAAGAAACAGAGAAATCAAAAAGAGAGAGAGAAAGAAAGAGTAAAAGGATGACAGAGAATGAGTGTGTGTGTGTGTCTGTGTGTGTGAAAGAGAGAGAGAAAGAGAGAGAATAAGCATTTCATTATTGCTGTTAATCCAAAGTCATTACCAGGAGAGAGTAGAATAATCCGCAATGTGATCAATCTGTAATTGGAATAACAAGAATCAAAGAACGCTTTATTGACTTTTCCTTAGTAATTAATTACCAGCAAATAAGAAATAGCACACACATCACAGATATCACGTTCCTGTAAACCTAAAGTCCTGGGGGGCTCTAGGGAGGAGGGTGGGGGGCGGGGGCAGGTGTATGTGGGTTGGGGTCCTTGTATTCAGCCATGCCTGAATGAGTTGCCAAAGCAAAGCGCAATTACAACTACCAGTGCCGCCAGAGCCCGTGAGCAGACACACACACATGAGAACCGATGCACAAGCTACAGTCACTGTGGCGCCAGCACATTACCTTCGCCTTGAGGGAGCCCTCCTGCTGGCCATCCTTCTCCTTCAGACATGCAGCTCCAGTAGAAAAGAACCAGACTGGTTCCAGTGGAGACAGCCACCCTCCCCCAACCCTCTCTCTCTCTCTCACTCTCTCTCTCTCTCTCTCGTAAAAAATCCGACGACAGACAAGCTACGCTTGTTTAACCATTAGACACACTGCATGTTCCTCGGTGAACCCCTCAGTGAGCCCGATCTGTGCTGGAGATAGTGACACCTGCCCCCAATCCTTACCTATCGCCCCTGCTTTGATTCAGTCGGCTGATCAATTACACCCGTCGTGAAACCATGAAGGGCTCGCAGGCCTTTCCACTTCCTCTGGGTAACGAGCACGGCTACGACACCGTGCCCCCCCGTAAAAAAAAAATAAACACCCAACTACTGTGTGACTCATTAACACGCTCGTTAAGCTACTCGCTTACGACACGGCTGAATCTTAAGCACAACAATCGCAGCTTAGCTCACTGCTGGATCCCGCTAGAGCCATCGCAGACAATAACAACCCACGCACATCAGGTCGGGATAGATTGATTATATTATTACATGATTACATGGAACAGAGACGAGAGCTTTAGGCCTACGCAACGCCGCGAGAATCCTAGCATAATCATGGGGCACATCTACAGCGTATTGTTGATAACTACAGACAAGGGACGATTACGCCAGGCATGGACTCCGGGTACAGTGAGAGCTCTGAGAGCGGTGGAACAATATGACTCTCCAGGGTTAGAGCTTTAAGCCTGCCCCCGCCGCAGTCTCCTCCACTTCACACAAGACCTTCCTCTCCCCACTGTCAGATAAAAAGACATACAGTGGATGAAAACAATGAATAAGTAATGAAACGCAACAACTAGAGCCTAGGGGGAGACAGAGAGAGAGATGGAGAGAGAAAGAGAGAGAGAGAGAGAGAGAAAGAGACAGAGGAGAAAAAGAAAGAGAAAGAGAGAGAGACACACACAGGAGAAAGAGAGAGAGAAAGGAGATGAAGGAAGGCAACGGAAGAACAGAAAGGAGAGAGGAGAGTAAAGGAGAAGAGGAGAGCAGCAGATGAAGGTGATGGTATTCCAATCAACATGAATGAGGCACTAAAGTCTCCTTTCTCTGCGCACACACCCTTAGGGCAGGAGTGTGTGTGTGTGTGTGTGTGTGTGTGTGTGTATGTGCGTCTGTGTGTGTGTGTGTGTGTGTGTGTATGTGCGCCTGTGTGTTTGTGTAGGGAGTTGCGGGGACATTTTTCTCTCACGACTGTATATGAGAGAAGGCACCCACTGTACCTCTGGCTGGCTCTGACAGTGTCTCCACAGCTGAGTGTGTGTGTGTGTGTGTGTGTGTGCCTGTGTGTGTGTGTGTGGTCTGTGACACTGCCTTTACCAGAGTCATCCTTCGCTCCCCCAACCCACTGCCGCCCTCTGACTCACTTGATTAATAGGTCCTGCCTCGCTGCCTCATCAATAATTGACGGCCAGATTAATATTGTGCGCTGGCTTATGTAACCACAAGATGAGGGTGGCAGGATGGGGTGGTCACACACACACACACACACACACACACACACACACACACACACACACACACACACACACACACACACACACACACACACACACACACACACACACACACAGCTCCCCTGGCATCAGAGGGGTCTATGGACAATCTCCGTGATGCGGGCGCAGAACACAACGTCCCATAAGGAAAGACGGAAAAAGACGTTCTCTTTTTCTTCTCTTGCTCCCCTGAATGTCCCGAGGATGCATTGGTAAAGTAAAGTGTAAAGTGACGGGTATAGGAGATGCTTTCACCCAAAGTGGTACAGACTCAAGAATCGAACCACAGGCTGAGTGACTGATTCTCAGGCGACAAGGCGACTGCTGTTCTCCACCATGCCCTACATCAGGGTTTCTCAGCGGGGACGGTACAGTACCAGCTGGGGGGGGGGGGGGGGGGGGGGGGGGTTAAGCTTGTAAAACGTTCTTGGCTTTCAGCGCAAAACAAGCACTTTATAATGACTCCCATCTAGGCAGAGAGAAAGAAATAACATTTTACATTTTAAATAATGTTCTGTATGTATGTATGTATACAGTATGTTTGTATGTACTGTATGTTGAATGTTGTGTTTGTATTGCTGCTGAAACACTGTAATTTCCCCTTGGGGATAAATAAAGTATATTGATCTATCTATCTATCTATCTAAATTCATCCTCTACATGCGATTGTCTTCGCCATCACAGTTTGCTACGTGCAGTGTGTGCGCTGCGCGCCCTCTTAGGCTGCTGGTCCCAGGTCAGGTTGCTGACTCCAGCATATGCAGTGGTCCATGAGGGGACTCTGAACTCTAGTGAATATACCACTCAGCTCACAGCTTCCTCTTAGCTGGAAATGTGCAACTTCACATTTCTCTGAAAGGGGTCAGACTAAAAGGAAACCAGCATGAAAACCTCTCTACCTTACATAAAAGGGCTACATTGTGCCACTTTAGAAGTACCGTAAATTTCCCAACTATTAGCCGCGGCTTATACATTGATTTGACAAACTTTCTTCAGCTATGAGGTTAACATACGGGAGCAGTTAATATGGTATTAATAGGCTTTTTCGTTAACTTCCATTAAAACACTGTTGTGCAGCGTATACACAATGTGGCTAATACACAGGAAATTACTTTAAAAGCAATTTGTTTACATAGGCCCTGACATTGACCCTGAGATACATGAAATGCCAATAGAGCATCACGACTGAACTGATGAGTTGTGTGTCTGTGGGTCTCCAGGGAAGTAGTAGGGGCACACTGTCACTACTAATTAAAACAAGGCAAGGACATCACCATCCACTGCATTGCAATTAAGTGTAACGAATGTCTGCGTTATCAACATTCGACAAACATTTAAGAAACATTATCTACGCCCTGTCATCTCACTCTAGCCACACAATGTTTTCTTCCCCAGAAGTGTACAGGCTGACCAAACCTCTGTGGGAACCGCTGAAGCAGAAAATATGAACAATCAGTTTCCTGGCAGTGATGACAAAGCAGATGAGAGAATCTGCAGTAGCGTAGCCTTACCAATAGAAATGAGGCTTAATGATGGAGCAACAGAGAAACTTTAGCGTCACCTCACTCATCAGTAATGTTTAAAAGAGACACAGCAACGAACGATTTTCTTTGTACTGCTGCAGTCCAGCTAATTAAATTCTTTAAAGAGACCCTATGCAACTTTCTGCAGGAGACGATCGCTCTTTGTTTACATCTGGAAGTCTGAGATAAAGAACCACGCTTTATTTATTTAAATATAGCCTATACATGTGTAAATATACACGCTAAAGCTGTCGGGGAAGCTCTGCAGAGAAAATGCAAGCATAAAACGAGCGAAAACGAACAACGAAACCGAAACCAGAGATAAAATCGCCAATCCTGCATAGTTCCTCTTTAAGATAAACATCTTAATGCACGTAGTGGAGCTGCTTTGAAACAGTTGCTTTGGTACATTTTCTATGTATTCATTTATTATTTACTCTTTACTTTCACTAAATATATATTGAAACAGGTGTTATTGAATAACATGACTTGTTCTGGAGAAGAATGAATACTTTCCTTCACTACGCCATCCCATATATTCAGAGAAAAACATTTTGAAGATGCTGACAACTACTGTATGCCTGATGGTTACATATTACAATCCTTGAAATAGACAGGGTTAATGTATACATCATACACGTTTACATCTCTAACTTCAGTAACTCCTTTCAACTCACACAGTCAGTGTGTCAAAGTCTAAAGTATGTGCCGTGGACTTTAATACAGCAATTACACCTTTACCACACTAACTTTGCTAATGCTATATACAGGTTTTGTGCTGACTGCACATTTAGTCTTGAACAGCAGAAATTGAAACAACTGTCAGATGTGTCTGTAGTCATAGCTGGTCCGCTACGAAAAGATTAAATGACCACAAGCCATTTTCAGCGAACTGCGTTCCACGGATATCCATCTAGGGCATAGGTTTAGCTCTGAAGACTACAAATGCTAAAACCAAAACACACATCAAAGTCACTGGTCTGGAGGGAGATTACAGCACATGCGAAGGCTATGAACACTGATTTCAAACACACATCAAACACACTGGAGAGCTGGGAGGCTGTTTCAAGTTTAGCTAGCATGTACTGCACAGAAAAAAAGAGGACTCAGACAGGAAGGGAGTTCTGCTGAAAGCAGGGGTACTTTTGGGTGGGGGAAGGGGTAGGTATAACAGCAGGGGTGGCACACAGAGGAAGGAGGAGGGGGGGGTTGGTTGGTGGTGCCACATGAACGGATGGAGGACAACCCCCATACCCACCTGCTCTCGCTGACGTGCTCCTTCCTCTCACGCACCTTGAGCCACTTGCGGAGCAGGAAGCGTTTGCGCCGGGGCGAGGCGCTGGGCGTGGAGCAGTTGGACCAGCTGGCGGCGTCCTCGTCGCTGGACGGCGTGATCTCGATGGCGGGCAGCTGCAGGTAGTCCTTGGAGGTGGCGCGGCGCAGCAGGCCGCCCTTGTCCAGCCGCGAGCCGCCACCACCACCGCCACCGCCGTGGCCCTCGCGCTCGCTGGGCAGCTTCTTCATGCGGCGCATCTTGAAGCGGCGGCGCCGCAGCGTGGGCGTGGACGAGCTGGACCAGGCCAGACCGTCGCTGCCCCCGTCCCCAGCGGAGGCGCTGCCGCCTCCGCCTCGACCTCCTCCTCTACCACCTCCTCTACCACCTCCTCCACCACCACCGTCCTCGTCCTCCTCCTCCTCGCGGGGGACCTGCACCTGGAGGGCCGGGGGCCGCAGCGTCTCCATCATGGTCCGGCCTCGCCTCGCCACGCACGCACGCACGCTCACACACCGGGGCTGGACAAGCTCCGTACACCGCACGCACGTAGAGAGAGAGAGTAGTACACACAGACTGGGGCACTACTCAGTCTTAGATGCCACCTGCACAGGTAAGACGTGCAAGAGATGCACCTGTTGCCACTCTCTCTCTCTCTCTCTCTGTCTCTCTCTTTCTCTCTGTCTGTCTGTCTCTCTCCCTCTCTCTCTCCTCCAGTAGTCTTCACCTCCACCTCTTCTTATCTTTTCTTCTTGCTGGCTCCAGGGGCACTATGTTGACTCGGGGACACTCTCCGACGAGCTCTTCAGTGACCTCTCCGAGGGGCAGGGGCTTGTGTCGGCTGCCTGCCTCCTCATCTCCTCCGCCTCTGAGGTGGACGGTGACAGAGATGCATGGGGCAGGCCGGCGGGCGGGCTGGATGGTTCCGATGACAAAGGGAGCCTCTGTCCTCCACGCTGCCTATGAAACATGCATGAGGCGCAGCAGCCTGCGAGTGCAACCGGACCCCGGAGGATGCTCAGGGGACTAGGGCAGGGTTACGCTCACACACACACACACACACACAGACACACACACACACTGTAAACAAACACACTCCCAAACACACTCACAAGCACACGCAAACACACTGTCACACAGACACCACACGCACGTTTGTGCAAACACAACACGAAGAAGCAGCTTCCAATGGTAGTCTAACCTGGAATTCACTGACGCACACTTTGCTACAACTTGAATTGAATTGTTTCAACTGCTCATAAAATCGGTCTATTATACGGTAGAGTTGCAGTCTTTCTTCCAATGTTGATCCTTTCTCTTTGGGGACGCTGTGATGTCTCCTTTGGCCCAGATCCTAGAGCTGGAGTCGTCCTCTCAGTCTGAGTTCCCACGCTAGAGCCTCAAGAGCCTACGGGTCAGAGCGAGGGAACAAGGTCTGCAACGGAGCGAGCAAGGGGGCCAAGGGGGGAGGAAAAAAGCAGAGCAGAGCAAACACACAGACAGACAGACAGACAGACAGACACACACAGACGCACACAGACACACACACACAGATACGCATACAGATACACACATATACAGAGACACAGACACAGACACAGACACAGACACAGACACAGACACAGACACACACACACACACACACACACACACACACTGACAAGGACGAATGCCATGTGCTGACCCACAGACAAACCCCATAAACAGTCACGCACTCTCAACCATAACACTCAAGTCTCTGGAGACTCCACTGTATCTGATATAATCACTGGCCTGCACTGGGACTGGGATCACATGTTAGTCAATGCACTTAATAAGGGCAGAGGGAAATGCCATCAGAGCCATCGGAACAAACGTCTGCAATGCACAGCAAATGATTACAGATTTCGCCTGGTCACACACTTCCTCTTTGAGGATGCTGCTGAGGATTTTTTTTTATCAGTGGACCTAAATGCTGTGGTGTTGTGATGTTGCATGTCTAAAACCACCCTTGCCATGCATGTGAAGACGGCAAAACCAACTGAAAACCCCACGTTCAACAGTTTCACTTTGAGTGTAGCTGTGGTTTCTCAGAGCTCAAAACAAGCCTGACGGAGGAGGGAATTCACAGTGCTGGACTGAAACCATTCAAACAGATGTGAAGATATCTTGTTGGCTTCTCTGAGACATGAGAGAAAAAAACACTTGTGTGATGCCACCCACACAGCTTTCATCAGTTCCATGCAGCTATCAGTGTTTATGTGGCGTAGAGGTAATCTCACTGCATGCGCACCTACTGTTCACATGAAAGACGTCTGAAGTCTAAAATAGAGTAGTCAGCAGGGGGTGCCTGTCATAAACCTGGGACTTGTATTTCGCATTTTTTAGCCAAAGCGACATAAAATCGCAATGGCGGGGTTCACAAATTGAAGTATCTTGTTCCGTGGAACTCAATTACGAGTTGGGAAAACGAGCAGCCGTGTCACCCATGGGTTCATGAATCTGCCATGGTTGCCATAGCAAAAGAGGCAGAGCAGTGACCTGGAGAGAGGGGAGCGGGACGGAGGTGAAAAGAGCTGGCACTTCCCGTGGAGACAGAGCAAACAGTA
This sequence comes from Sardina pilchardus, assembly GCF_963854185.1. NCBI lineage: Eukaryota > Metazoa > Chordata > Actinopteri > Clupeiformes > Clupeidae > Sardina > Sardina pilchardus. Next base: position 13,456,296 of record NC_085006.1, on the reverse strand, counting down.
GCACTGCCAGCGCAAACACAGCTATCAGACTGACCCCTGGTCGAGCGCTCTCACCTCTAGACCCTCCGCGTCCTGATAAGGATGTGTGCACTGCTGACACGCTCCATTGTTTGACTTTGGCTTCTGGATGCCTGATTCATGAGGGCAATAATACTGCAGTCTAGTCGGGGATAATCTTCTTAAGATAATGGTTTCTATGGAATATGGTTTCTATAGAATACTGTTACATGTGTCATTCGTTTAAAGCTATATGAGACATAGTTTTTCTTAATACAAGACAACAACAGGTAGTAGGAAAATATTGCACAAGAATAAACATCCACATTATTTTAGTTTAACTTGTGGAAGTGTAGCCTACAGTACCATTTATGTTATCACACAAGACATAATGTGATTCAGCTCAGCAATTCAACCTACTGCACTTTTCACCTTGTTCCATCCGGCACGGTATTAGATTTTGTAGCCCTCTAAAACCCAATCCTGGCAGCGTTAAAATGGGAGTAATGGGCGCTGTGGCGGAAAGGGTTTCACGTTTCAAGGTGACTGTGGGTGGACATGGTCCTTGGCAGTAGGGGGAGATTGGGTTTCCAGAGGAGGCTAAGTAGCCTTGCTGCTGCCGTTGCTGCTGGGCCGGGTGACTGGGTGACTGGCTGACTGCACTCGCAGTCGCACTCTCGACTGTCTCACCTTTCCAGGGGAGCACACATTGCCAGCCAGAGCCTCCCTCTCTTTCCAGGCCAGTTAATGTCAGGGGGTTAGATGGTCAAAGCGAGCAGGTAAACAGCATGTATTATACATACAGAACGGCGCTCCTGGGCTCACCCTCACACCTGGTGTTTGACTCGGGCCTGACGACGTCTCCTTCAGCAGGCCGCTGACTGCGCTGAGCGCGTATACAAGCGAACGTTTGACTGATGCGCTGCTCAGTGACACAGACGTCTACTCAGGAGGTCTGGTGGCTGCAACAAGCTCTAAACATGTCGACAGTGTTCAGTGTCTCTATTCTTACTGTCTATGAGTACAAGCTGTCTGTCTGGCCACAGTGGAACAACTTCATCCTCTTGCTCCAGACAGGGCATTCTACTCAGTTAGCACTGAACTCTGTGTACATATCTTTAGACTATATACAATAAATTCAAAATGTATTAAAAAACCCATGTAGTCGGACACTTCCTTACAATCTGGCTACATATAAATAAACTCAGCCTGCATGAGATGCTTGATTGACATAATCATGCTTGATCATCGTTCCAAACAAAGTAGCAAAACAACCACACCCGCAAAGTTAGCCAGACGAATCCGCTTGCTAGGACATTTGGGGAAAATCAAAGTACCACTCTCGACTGAGACTCAATGTAGATGTTGTGAATTATTGGGGTCGCCAATGTTTTGTGACATCAAAATAGGGTCATCTGCCAAACAAGGTTAGGAACAACTGACATCAGTGCTGCTGCTGGATCAACCGACTGAAAATAGTTAATAAAAGAAGAGATGAGAAACAATCTAGGGGCTATCTTTCACAATTTATAGCCTTGTCAGCCCGCCTGTGCCAGTGATACTGAGTTATTGCTTGTGCCCTGCTGCAAGGCTGCCCATCATAGGCCCTCATCCGTTCCATCACATCAATCAGGCTTGGCAGGACTTTGACCTGCCTTAAGGTGCATGACAAAAGCAATTCTCAGCAAAGCGATGGAGACTTTCTAGGTGTTCTTGGATAGAGTTGCCTCAAACCTCCCGACTGACACTCAGAGACTGTTGTAAACATGCAACTCTGTCATTCTGAAATGTATCTCTAGTTCAATAATTGCATGATATTACAGATGGCTGGGTTAAAATGCCACATACACCAACTCAAAAAAGAGTATTACTAGGTAAGACAAATCACATGCAGGTGATTCAGAAAGTATATGGAGATGAGTCCGTGTTGTCAAACATAGTTACTCGATGTAGACTGCTAGCTTAGCAGAATCCCCAGATGGCTGCCACACAATACCCCTCCAACCAAATTAAGAGTTTAATATGTAACACGAGAGACCTGAAAGAGGATGCTAAAAAGACCCAGGCCACTGAACACACACACACACACACACACACACACACACACAAACATATCCTTCAAAGCTGTGTTGAGACTATATTCCCTATAGAATTACAAATGCAGCAGATTAAAATTGATGTGCTACAGTAAGTTCTAAAACACTGTTAACAGCCACTGTGGGTGTTTTCACAGAAGTGCTATATATCACGAGGGTGTGTGTATGTGTGTGTATCAATGTGAACCCATGATGAAGACTCACTGCTGAGTGCAGACCACACATATACATGCGATCCACTGTGACAGGAGGATGATCTAATGCACTCCAGTAGAATGTAGAATGTTTAAATGACTATCTGTCCATCTGTGTCCTAATACATAATAGATCTGTACGATAGCTTCACTCCCACTGGTGAACAGCGGTGATCTGAAGCACAGCTCCAGGGGAGCGCCCTGTGATCTCGGTCAGTCACGCCGGACCACAGGCACGGGGGAACCAGGCTCTGCGGCCACTTCGCTTGAAGCACTTGGCCAAAGAGGAGCAGCGCACGGGCGCTAATCTCCACCAGCAGCTGCGGCGTTCCTCCCGAACGTGCTCTCCTCTGCCTGACAGAGCAGCATTTTTATAGTGTGGGGAGAAAAAGAGGGAGAGAGGAGAGGAGAGGAGAGGAGAGGAGAGGAGAGGGGGGGGGGGGGGGGGGGGGGGCAGTGTGTGCGCCTCACGCCCGGGAAGCACATCTTTCATCCCTTATTTATTTGCTGTGTGCTATAATTAGAGGCAATCCACCAGGGATGCAAATTGAGCCCCTCAGCAACACGTGGAGCGCTACAGATAGTGAGTGTCAGCCCGTGTATTTGTTCAGTTTAAACCAAATGCCCAGACAGGCCTAGACCTCTCTGATTACAGTGAATGCTCTCTAAATAGTGTGCTTTCAATTATACAGGTAGAGCTAAAGGGCAACCCAGCCGCGGCTAAAAGAAGGGTTATAAATGAGCAGTGACTTGGAAATGCTTGGGCATAAGGCTGCATACTGTGCGACAGCATCAACAGTGTACTATATGGGGCGTATTCACACAGAGAGTGAATGAGAGGCTGACACGCCACTGCGTTTGCCTACAGAAACAGACATAAACGGCGACAGTGTTTCATTTCGCATGGATTACGCGGCGTGGGCGTGCAGCCACGGCTGCCTCGGCGTTCACTCCATAATGGGCCCATTTGTTAAAACCTTAAACCCAATACAGACGTCTGGCTCGTGCATCTCAACCGCAGGGATTAGTGTGAAATCAAATCAGATTTCATTAGCGGTAGACTTGATCAAAACGATGTATGCTAATGTGGTGTTTGACACACACACACACACACACACACACACACACACACACACACACACATACATTACTGTGTATTACATACACAGAGGAAGAGTACAGGCTTATTTACAACTGCCTAAATGCCATCAGACACATATTTTAACATACATTATGAAAGCACTATAGCAGGTGGTATACTTCCAAAATGTGTATTTTTGGTGAACTTCATTACATACAGAGATACAGTACACAGATACAGATTGCTAAGATACAGTAATCGAGGAAAATTGGAACATAAGGCACAGACACAAAGGCGCTTGGCACTCACTGTAAAGGTTTCCACCCAGAATAGGAAGCTAACATTTATGGCGTCTTTGTTTCTGAAGGCCTTCTCACAAAGGAACACACTGAATGTGAATGTTTTTTTCCCATTTAAAATTGGTATGTACATGTTCATAGGCATGAAACAACTAGAGGGGTGTCAGAGGATATGGGAGATAAGTATGAAAGAACAAGTGCAAATGTCCAAGCTCCTATCCAACTGTTTACCCAAAAACATGCTCCAGCGCTGCTTATGTGCTTTGGCAACAGGTCAAGCCAGGGATGCACACTGCGTACGAAAAGGTCAAAAGTGGACAGCTATATCAACACTGAAGCCCTGTATACAGTACGTACATGGGTCTTAAACAGGGGAGAGGGGGGGTGTCTTTATTGTCACACAAAGCTCTTGCCTTTTGTGTCTGCCTGAACATGGAGGGGAAACACGTGAAGAGAGTGGTCCGCTGTGTCCTTGTTGGGGAGTGGGGGGGTGACCGCACCTTTTGATGTAAGGAGCTCGCAATTGTGTCTGGACCGGACAGGAAGTCCCACTGAGACCAGATGGCAGACGGCAACGATTGCAATCGGAACACACACTTCAGAGGGGAAGACGCAAGTCAACACTGGTTTTTGACCCAGAAAAGTTTGGGAAAGAAAATATTGTCGCTGGAAACAATAAAAATGAAAAAAATAAAAACTAAAACAAATAACAGCGGGTCAAACCTGCAGCACGGCTGTTCACTGAAGTATATACACATCACATTTAAAAGCTTCACTTGTCCATGAGTGAGGTGAGGGGTCCTGTGTCTGTTCGGTCGGATTGTCAACAAAGCATAACTCTGAGCTAGTGTGCAATAAACACCCTGTGTATCAGGAAGAAGGGGTCTGCATGTCGAGAGAGAGAGAAAGAGAGAGAGAGAGAGAGAGAGAGAGAGAGAGAGAGAACAGTCTGTGACTTTTAAGATTGCTATCAACGTCTCAACTCTGACTGAAGCACACTTTAAATGCAGGCCATGAACTCTTCCCATCCCATGCATATTCAATCTATTCCAACTCTGGCTCAGCATCCACGCTAAATCATTCTGAAAAAACCTGAATGGAACATCATGGTTGATTGTAACCAAGTTAGCGGGAACAGAGACCTGCCTTTTTTCCACTGTCATATACACTGTGGTCTGGTTTGTGTTGCGAGGGGGATGCTTCGTGCAGTAGGGTCAGGGCAACATTCCACCCACTCCAGTGCGACAGTCTGTAGGCTCTGACCTCTTACATAATATTGCAGAGAAGCTATTTAGAGAGCAATAACTCATTTCCGCCAATCCTGTGACATGCATGTCAAGTCCCATGGACATATCCCCAACTTTAATACGATTTAGCCGAGGCAACCGACAGCAGAGTACGCCTGAGGCTGGTGGGATTAAGCATAAAAAGGAGAAAGTGTGAGAATGTGTGTGTGTGTGTGTGTGTGTGTGTGTGTGTGTGTGTATGTGTAATTACAAGTTTACTATTATCAGTGTCATCACATTCAGAAAGCAGCTTCACAGGACAATCTGAACCAATGCTGTAATCATGACATTCTTTCAGGGGGCCAATGTTCAACTATGCTCATGATGCCCTCCCCAGTCCCCAATATAGAGACACAATAGTATCACTCACTGTTGTCCAAAACAAGCACTTGTAATCACAAACTGGAACATGGTATGCTACATGTTTTTTAATAACCAACAGAGAAAGGTAGAGGTGCAGAGGTGAGAAGATCTTGGTTAAGTGAAGAAACTTGATAACAGAGAATTGCAGAGGAAACACTGACTTGAACTGCATGGCTGGAACTGTTATTTGTGTTGGGGGGTCGACATGATGATGCCAGTTGGGCAGGGATAGACGGTGGCATAGGGCGAAGAAAGGAGTTTACATGAAGGGGTAGGGGAATTGTTTTCACGATCACACGGAGCCATGGCAATATAGCCAAACAAAAGCATACTTCGAAAGCAGACCAGGCATGTGCAACCAAATAATATTTTCCATACTTTTGCCACAATATCTATACTTATTTTCTATACCAATGCACACATTTATTTTCATATGATTATAGTCATTGTTGTAATTTATTCAACCCTCAATATCATTAGATAGAATGACACACAAACATGGGAAACAGCACTGTTAGACATTCGTGAAAAGAAAAGATAAATAAACATATCATGTGTTCATCAATTTGTATAATTAAATGGTAGGACTGATTTCACCCGCCAAGCCCATTTGGTCCCCTCCGATGTTGACTACATAGCTGATCAGAACAAAACTGAAAGCTCAAAGTGAAACACAATACAGCCAAGAGGCCAATTTTACACAGTCACATAAAGCTCATAAAGTCTATCTCTTTTAAGCCCTGCTTCGATGTGGTGAATTCTTCTGTCTGGGAGCCACAGAGAGCTGGTGCACAACTTCCTGTGACCCAAGGATGTGGTTGAGTTTCTCACAGGGTGCAACATGTAAATGTGTTGACAGTACCACGCCATGGCACTCCAAAACACTCAGAGGGAAGCCTTTGGAGAAGTTTTGCAGGGTAAACTGTTACCCCTATTGTTTCAATGCAGACAGCGTGCTGAGGAACACTGCTCAGCGATAGGTCCGAACCACCTGTTCGTCCCAGGATGAGCAGTATCGGAGTCAACAAGAACAGTGCAAATGACAGAGAGAGAACAAGAGAGAGAGAGAGAAAGTGAGAGGACATGTGCTTTGCAGCAGCTGGCAAGGGCTAGAGTTACAAAGGCAACAATCATGCTGTGTACCACACTGACTGACTGTTTGAACGTTGGGGGTTCAACATCACTGGCCCAGTTACAGGTCCATCCTCTCAAAGCCACTGATCTTCAGAGAAAAACTTCAAATAAAGGCCACCAAATGCCAGGCTCATATTCTCCTTTCAAATTAAGTTCATCTCCAAGCATGGACAGGCTTCACGTCTGTGCTTAAGCTTCTAAACACACACCAGGACTACAAGACACCATTGCCTAGTGAAGGTTAACAAAACGGCATCAATTCCATGCAACTTTTATAGCAGCAGATCTGCATAATCCGTATCCACAAATAACTTTGCAAAAAACGATTAATAACTTCTGTATTGATGTGGCTCAATATCAACCATCGGAAAATATTTTCTAGAAAACGCACAGGTACGAAAAGTGTTGTTGATTTAAATAGAACCAAATACAGCAGTATGAATTAAAATCGTTCAGAGCGCGGGACCACGTTGCCCTTTATGTAGTCTGGTGATTCCGGATTTATTTAATGGCAAATGGATCAAATGTCAACCACTTCCTTACCTGCTCAGAAGTTCACTGCACAGCGTAGCCAGCGTCCTTTACCAACGATCGCCGACACAAATGTTGAGGCATGCTATATGATATTTATAAGTAGGCTACTGAACGTTACACTTTAAGGTTACAAGTATGCCAGGCAAGCAAACAGCATCTCCCTCCACTCACTTGCCGTGCAAATTAAGATCTCACAGAACTCTGACAACCACGGCTATGAACAGACCTTTTAAGGCACCCTACACTGTGATTGTTTACAGTGTGCGGTGTCCTCTGCACAATTCCTCGCCAACTTTTCAGACATCGCACATTCAGATATCATCAATTGCATTATTCATTAGTACCTAAACTGGCATGAAATTGGGTCAATCGCGGTAGACCATGCACCGAAGGAGGAGGGATGACTTTGCCGGCGCACAATCAGTGCATCTCAGAGGCGGAGTCGAGAAGTCCCGTTACACTGAATCCGTGCAATGGCTCTCCGTTCCACCGAGCCCGAGAGAGCAGACCACCACTCAGTGACCTATCAGTTCCGAGCGCATGCTGACCAAAACAGCAAACTGACTTCCCTCTTGTTTAACCTCTTGTCTGCTGAGATCACTGAAGATGTTGCAGGCTACACGCCCACTCTGATCAGGTTAGCAGATCAATTATTCAGTTATTATTTAATGGTGGTAAAAAACGGAAGCAAACGAATTCGAGATAAACAAAACATCACGAAAGCTGACCCCTGCGTTTCACTTCATTGTCAGCAGGCGAGCGCTCCCGTGTTATGAGGATTAATTACCCCAATTAGGATGCCGCTGTGGTGCAGCTTCACCGAGAAGCAATTAAAGCCCATTGTATAGACAGGCCAATCTTCTTTGCTGTCTGGAGGTCCAAAAATGACAAAAGTTTGAAAGGCTACGAGTTTGTATTGTGTATTTGGATGTACTCAATTTGGTGTCTTTGTTCTTCCCTAAACATCAGCAAAAGCAGCCAGCCTATGTAATTACACCAACAATACAATATATGAAAATCCTTAGGCCTATAGGCTACAGTATAAGCTAACAAGTGTTTATAGTTGCTTGATTCCCCCCCCTCCCCTTTTTTAAAAAAATTCAAATCATACTTCCAATCTTAAATGGTGACAGAGTGAAGTCTATTTCAGCAGTGGACATGATTTTACATTGATACAGTATGTAGATACTCATTGACTATAACACAAATACTGTGCACTCTATCCCATAATGTCCATGCCAGAGAATCTGAAACATGGTGTAAACAACTCATAATACTATTTCTCTTCCTCACTCAATTCCATCAGAGAGAGAGAGAGAGAGAGAGAGAGAGAGAGAGAGAGAGAGAGAGAGAGAGAGCCTGTGACAGTGCAGTTACAAAACACCGGTGTGTCACAGTTTGTCCTTCATGGCACAAAGCCCAGCCAACTCTCAAACGGAGCTTTCCGGAAACTAGGTGCCAACCCTGAAACACTGTCCAGCTGATGCAGGAAGATGTAGCTGTAGACAGAACATATGCCTCTATACTAGAACATATGTGTTCCATTTTGCTGTTACCAAAATCTGGCTTCTCTCATAACGATGGACTTCTTTATGTGTTCTGCTTTGCCAAAAAGGTGAAGAGGAAACAGATAACTCTTCTGCCTGCTTGTAAAATTAGTATTTCAAATGATATTTCCAAAGTAGCACAGAAGGATTAAGTGTAAATATCAGATGTGACTTAAACTTTGTTTGGCCTCTTGTCAAGTAAGACTGCAATCAGTGGTAAGATGCCTTGAACCGTTTTTAGATTTTCACTTTGCCACATGCTGCCTAGCAACAGCGAATGTTGTTGATGCTCATCTTGGTTTAGTCTCGCTTCAGCTTCATACCTAATCATGTGAAGATTAGATAAACACTCCAGATGCTGTGACTACACAAAGACAGAGAACAAACTTCAGAGCCCTCTCGCTGTTAGTGTGATGCTTTGCTACATATGAAGGGTTATTTTTATGTGAAGAGAGGTGCGGGGATTTAAAGGAAATCCTTCTTTCCTGTAGTTTTACTAGACATGACTTCAGCACTTTGTGGCAAGAGTGCACGGGACAGCTTGGCTGAAATGTGAGAAGGGGTGAAATGAGATAAGGCTGGCCTGTCCTTTAAAAATCCATCTACAAGACCGCAATTCCCCACTGAACTTCTCTGTTTGGATCATTTCAATCAATGCAGCTTCTTTTAGATTGACCTTCACCGTATTGGTTAAAAGTCAGTGCCTGTAAATATTTCCTTTTATATTTTTGTTCTTACCCTTTTCAATTTTATGTTATGTTTATATAATATGTTTGTTATGGATAACATCCCTGTGCTTTGAGCACTATTTAAAGGTATCCCATGCGAAAAATATCAACCATTATGAACTATGAATTCTGCATGAATTAAACAAAACCAAGGAGCAAAATTCATGGGTTTCATCTGGTCCCTTTCCACAGGTGTATATAATCAAGCACCTAATTATGAATTCAGACTGCACAGTGCTTGATTAATACACCTGTGGAAAGGGACCTGATGACACCCATAAATAGGAGTCATAATGAAGGTAACGAGAAATGGGAGAGGTCAGTACAGCAGAGGTGAAAAAGTCCAGCTTCAGAAAGTAAAAGTCCAACCGTGTATTGGTTTTACCTGTGCACTTAACGCAGATGATCTCACTAATTAGTTTCTCTACCTAGCTGCAGAGTTGTGCTAATTAGAATCAGCTGGTTTACAGTTTTTTCCAATCGTATACACACTAAAATTAAGGTTATCAGACAGGTAACAATACTTAACACTTAAGAAGCAAAACACCTGCGCAGAGCAGTACAACATTAAGCACAAATTCAGCTTCACACTTTTTGCAAAACATTACACACAGTGAATGTCAAAACGTAAAACACATTTTAACACCTTAGACACAGATAAAGATTGTTAGGTACTTCCTTCTCATTACAAAGCCCTGGCTTGCCAATGACCACACTCATGAACAAATTGAATAATCACATCCACCAGGTGTGGAAGCACACATGTGCAAAATTGAAAACACAGCACTCAGGTGTGTTATGCTGGATCTTCGAGGGGCGTTCCCACTGATCTATAACTATCACTGGATAGACTATCCCATTGTTTTCGCCCCATTATTCTTTATGTTGATCAGTGAGGATTGAGGCCTTAGGAGCGAGGGAGGATGTATAAAAACTCAAATGAGAGGCACCCATAGCCTGATGTGGATGAACTCGTATGGCTTGATCCAGCTAGACAGAGAGATGATTAGAGTATTACGTATTGTTGTTACTTGTTTGTATTGTTGCTTTCGTTTTTCTTCAGTGACTGTAAGTGTATAGTACTTTTTATTTGTGTACAAATTTTGATTTTTCTTCACTTTACAGTAGTAAGAACTATAATTTTGCCATTTTCTGTTGATTGACTTGTCACTGTAACTGAACATATGGTACAGTGAAAGAAAGAAATATTGTCTGCAGCATCAGTTTTGTGCATTGCTGGATGAGGGTTCATCAAAATATTTTTGTCATCTAAATTATCCTAATGCTCTCAAACAATATGTCTGAATAACATCCAAATATTGGAAGAGGGTTTTTACAGATGTGTTTTGAATTTATTGTGTTGGCGTGTATAAGATAGCGACAGTGTAGAATCATTCGAAGAATGTGTTAGTGATATGAGAACAGTATAAGGTTTTATCGATGTGTTTATTGTTTTGACAGAAATACTTAATTTTGCAAACAATCTGTTATGTTCTGCTGATTGGGTGTTGTGTTTGGTTAATTGTGTGAAGTGTTTAGACAAAAAGAGCCCCGTTTTCAAAATTGTGTGTAAACTATTGGAAAAAACTGTAAATGAATGGTTGGCACAGATACAGTATGTGGTAGGACTTTTACTTTCTGAAGCTGGACTTCTCCACCTCTGCAGTACAGTCAGTGCAGATTATGGAAGTAAGCTTTACTACTTCTCCAAAACTGATTGATGATTAAAATGTCCTCAAATGATTCTGGTTTGAATGAGAATGAATATGTGTTGACATATGTCATGACATGTGTCTGTTCAGCTCTGACAGTCTTTAATATATAATTCATGTGATAGATTTATCATGATACAAGTGAAATGTAACTGATGGTGACAGAATGTGATGAGTTCAGTTTTGAGTTCAATGAAACACTGATGAGGGAAGAGGCCAGCTTGATAACCCCAGTGAAATACTCATGAGGGTTGATCGTTTCGTGATGTTGTGTTTTTTTCTATTTTGGTTGTTTGTCTGCATTCAGGCAACTGGTAATGCATGTTGTGCCATGAAGGAGACACATTCACGACTGCCACCAGCCAATTGTCTAATATTATTAACATTATTGACATTGTGTCTAAAAACTTCACTTATCAAACGTCACCTATCACTTAAAGCACCTTTAACTAAAAGCTCTATTATGGTAGTCATAGTATTGTTGTTGTTTTATCTTGCACTGAGTTGTGTAATTTTAGATTAGGTTTGGTTGTTGGTTGGCCTCTGTGGCAGCACAGATCCATATATGGTGTGTTTGCGACTGCTATAAGGCAATTATGCATTGTCATTGAATCTCATGTCATGCTGTGTAATGTGAAATAGGCTTGGAGTTCAGGATTCTATTATACAGTGTTGTGTACTCATTATGACAGATTGTCAGGTCATGGTCCCTCTAGTGCTAATCTCAACCCTCCTCCTACTTACAGGTCTACTTGAGAAAAAGCACTCTGTGTGTGTGTGTGTGTGTGTGTGTATGTGTGTGTGTGTGTGTGTGTGTGTGGGTGTGTGTGTGTGGGTGTGTGTACTGTACATGAGTGTGTGTTGATGTGTGTGATTGTGTGTGGTTGCGTGTGTGAATCATGGACTATAACATGCCATGAATTTGATAGATAGACAATGGCTGTTTAAAGTGGTTGTAACAATTTAACTAAACCTGAACCATACGTACAGTAATTGAATTTTAGTGTACTTCTTTTGATCCATCTTCTTTGCTTAATTTAATTCTACTTTGGTTGAAATGATATCAAAACAGTATTGCACAGCTGCACAAACAAAAATAAAGTTTGCTTAGTGATGGAACCATAATCGCCCACTCACTCAACTTTCCAAGTGAAAACATAATTTATATCCATGAGCGACAACAAAAGAGCTTCATCAGATCAAAACAAGATACGATCCTCCATTCCAACTTGATGTCAAAGAGGTCAGCTGAAAACCACCAAGATAGCCACAGCTACAAAACACCCATATTAGGTAAGATTGTCATTACATTGCTGACATAAAAACAAACTGGAACATTGCTGCTACAGTTCACCCACACAAGCGACAATCTTCCCCATCTCCTGTCCGTGTGTGCTTGTGCATGTGTGTGTGTGTGTGTGTGTGTCTGTATGTGTGTGTTAACATAGGCAGTAAGCGTGGGGCATGGACTCTTAACGCTGTAACGCTGAGACAGATTGCGTGCTCTGCTGTAATAAATTGAGTTGCCCAGCGTGTGTGGATGGAGGAGATAAGGTCAGACTCTGGCAAAGTGTGACAAACTGGTATTGATTGTGGAGCTGGAGAGCTACAGTATACTTAACACCACTCCAGTCTATTCTGCAGGAGGACGTAAGGTCAGTAATGGATAGCAGATATGAAGCGGTGGGTACCAGCTACGCTCCTGATTAGTGTCATATCCACACAAAGACGCGTCTTTGAGGCTCTGAGAATGATGAAGAGTGAGGCTAAGGTATAAATGAAATAGGCCGTTCTCCTGAGAGAAGAAAGGACACCTGCATAAAAGGCACAAACATTGATGTTTTTGTTGCTGTTGTGCCGTCACTGTGAAATAGATTGAAAGGGTGTGTGTGTGTGTGTGTGTGTGTGTGTGTGTGTGTGTGTGTGGGGGGGGGGGGGGGGGGAATAGCAGAGGTAAGACTGCGTGAGCCAAATGACCATGGCTCGAGGTGTCCATGCGTTAAATAGAAAGTGCTCTTACTGCTGCGTGAGCTTTATGAGTGTTTTTATATCTTCAGCCCCGGCTCCCTCTCACTCTACAGTAATGTATTAAATAAGTAAATTGAATATGCTTCAAATCCCCAAACATCTGCTCTGTTAGTGCTTCTCCGTCAGCGCTGGTGTCACCTCTGGATCAGGATCATAATTGCTTATGAAGATTTTTACTTAGCCAAATAACACCAGCATGAAAGTTGTCACTTTAAAAAAAAAAAAACATTTGAATAATACCTACAAAAACTTTTTCCCGTGTAAGTATAAAAAAAAAACATTACTCTGTTGCAAACATCACTTTAAGTTATTGCAATTACAAAAACACTTAGACCAAGTTGTTTTTTATAATGATGTGTATTTTCAGCATATGCTGAAGAGTCTGTAATTTAAGTCATTATATATTCTGCATTGGAACTCAGTTCCAAACTAAGTGAGCGTGCTGATGTAGATCTACAGACCATCCGCTCTAAATCCCTTCAATCAGTCACCATTTTATACTGCACCATGCTACAATATCTGTCCATGTCTCTGTGGTCAGTACACGTGTACAACATAGACACTTGTCTCTCGCAGCTCTGCAGTGCAGTGCGCTTGGTGTTTGGCTTGTGCAGTGAAATGCCTGGTTGTGTTCCAGTATCTGAGGCAGACTGAGAGGCAGGGTGGCCTTCACAGAGAGCGTCTTTGTGCTGTGTGCAGCCGAGCCAGAGGGAATGCCCAGAGTCTCCCAGAGGCTCGGGGGAATGGCAGGATGGGGAGCAGGGGGGGGGGGGGGGGGGGGCACGTGGGCCCAGTTGTTACTGTAAGACTGTGGGAGGTAATTACAGCATGTGCCACAGCGTCACCGTTATCACCCCTGCATAGACTCTTTCACCCAAAGACACACACACAGGCAAAGGCACGCGTGCACACACACATACACACACACACATACACACACACACACACACACACACCCAGGCAAAGGCACGCGTGCACACACACACACACACACACACACACACACACGCACGCACACACACATACACAGACACACATACACAGACAGACACACACAGACAGACACACACAGCTTCTGTATATTGATGACCTTCTTGGCCTACTTTGACTGAATGGGCTCATTCAGATTTAACACGTTTGGTGTATGAGACAGACGCTTCATAGCCACACTGTAAAGAACATGCGTGGGGAGTTGGGTGCGGTTCCTCAGTTCCTTAGGAAATTGAAAAAAAAAAAACTAGAGGGCGGATTTTTAAGATGATAATGGCACCTATTTCTTGACTCTAGACTGGCTATGTTTGGAGTGAACCGTGCATCATATTTATCATCCTATTCAAGCTAATTACAGGTAAGCAGGCCTGACTGACCCCAGTGAGAATATAATCAACTGTCTCACAATCGGAATACAATGAAATATGTTCCTACTCCCACAGGAGACTGTGGAACTGGAGCACGCTGAAATATTAAGTGACATGAGACCAAGGTTGCATCAGAGAAACAATATGCTGACGGTCAGTAAACAGAAAAAGGGGACGGGGGGGCGGGGGGGTGGGGGTTAAAGTGTTTAAAACTCTATCTTCAAAGCTGAATGAGAAATACAGTTGTTTATCTGGAGGGAAACTTTTAAGGGACACAGCATTTAAAAAATATAATTCAGACGATTAGCACATCCACGCTGAATGCCTCTGAGGAGGACAAAGAGTCACACGCATTTCACATAGCAGAGCATACCCTACACGACGCAAAACAAAACTGTCAGGAGACCCACTTGGCAAAGTCAAGTCTTTTGCGATTTGCCATTCTGAACACGGCCCTCTGATTCTCAGGCGCTACGACGAGGTGTCACTGCCGATGGCACTGTTTGCCTCTGTGGGCAATCTCTGACAGAGGGGAGATGGGAAGAGCTTCTAGGATGTGAGCAGTGAGCACATGCTACCGTTTTTGTGCTCTGGTATTCCTGGTCTGCACTCAGGGAAAGAGGAGGCAACTGAGACACGTCGTATTGATTTTCTTCAAAGCTCATGATGAGTGGATGCCCTTGAAACGATTTTGTCTGTTGTTTTTTTAGAACTAGAAAAATGAATCCGTCCTAATTTTGTACAACTTAGCCTCTTAAATGGAGGTAATAAAACACCCGGAACATCGAAATCATCTGTAGTTCAGGTGTTCTACATTCCACGGGTGAAGGATATCATAACAACTGAAAAGCAGCGATCCATAATTAGAAAGAATAATTTATGACAATCTGCATTATTGACAAGCATATGAAAGTCAAACCCAGAAAACTGGTTCACTGTTATTTAACTACTTTTCCAAGCCAAAAAGCAAAACCAAAACCTTCCCCTGCACGACTGTAATATAACATTAATAGAAGAGTGTAAAAAAATAGTTAAATAGTTAATAGTTAAAAATAATATAGAAATAGTTAAAAAAAAAAAAAACATGGAATGGGTTGCACTCTGTGCATGTTAAATGCGCTATACAAATAAAAAATGACTTGACTTGACTTAGATTAATTCTATCAAATCACATGGACCGATTGAGGGATGAGTATTAGTATAAAACACTCATCATCTCAAACAGCACAGTTAAATAATTTTGTTTCTGAATATACTGCATATATCATCATTAAAACATGCCACTGTTGGCATGACAATAATACAACTGAAAGAACTAACGTTGGTGCATACACGTCCCCTTACTTTATTTAATCCACGCCTGTATGAATATGTACCAGCCCAGAACAAGCTGATAACCAGCTGGTACCCAATCAGAAAAATATCAATATAGCTGCAGCGTGACAAAACAATGCGCTGTTTTGAATACGGACGTCTTATCAGTGCCGTATCAACACATTGACACGGTGTTGGTTAGACTGAGGTTATGTAATGGTGCCACAGCAGACACAGAGTGATGATGATGGATGAGCATCTCATTTGTTTTCATCTCACCTGGACATGCTGGAGATGCCGCTGTCCAGCAGCGTGACATTTACTCAAGCAAATACTGAGGCATTGAATACACAAGCACTGATTAAACAAGCTCATGGTGGACGAATGGATAGATCATGAGCTACTCTAATGAGAGGAGGCTAGGGAGAACAGAGAGAGAGAAAGAGAGAGAGAGAGAGAGAGAGAGAGAGAGAGAGAGAGAGAGGAGGAAGAAGACAAGACCAATATGTGGCACACACTGATTGACCAACCCAATTAAAATACCTTCCACCTTTCAACGGTAAAAAAATTGTATTCATGAATGAAACTCTTCAAAATGGTGCGTTTTAGTATACAAACAAACTAAGTGGTGAATCAGTTGATGTGTAAAGTTCTGTACTTCAAAACTGTACTTGAGAGTTGGAGAGCCAATACATGCCAACGGCAATACTATGCCCTGCACTCTCTTTTGGGCTAGGCTATCAGACATCACTCAGAAAATAACTGCAACAGTAAATTGGGTCTCTTGGGCGGTAAGTTAACTGAAGCACCTCCAAAACCTAATTTCAAGGTAAAGACACGATGAAAACACCCAATCAGACTAGCAAGTCTAGTGACGCGCATCCTCCCCAGATGTTACGTAATGTCAGAAATATATAGCGTTAAGAGGACCCTCACCAGCCTTATAAAAAGCCTGCAGCCAAGCACAAGGCAACCACCTCAAGGGGATAGAAGCCTCAGCATCTACTGTATGTCGAATAGCTTGTGCTAGGCAGGCAATTCTAACTGAGCAAGATGAAAGCTCAGGTAATGCGGTGGTGAGCTTAATGATGGACCAGATGTCAGCTTCTCTTAATGGGCATTTGTCTTGTGATGCGCAGCCTGCTTAGCGCTGTAACATGCTGCAGAAGACACTGAGCTTAAGCAATAAACACGAGTCAAAAGCGTTGTCTTGGAGCATTCACTCCTCCACGTGGCAGAAGGCTTTCTAGAGTGCTTTGTGATGCTATGGAAATCCTGTAAACAAACACGAGGCAGGTGAAAAGTCAACATGTTTGCTGATATAAAGATTAACTCTGAGCTGGATATTACAGTATGTGCTGTGTTTTGTATAGTGAAACAGGCCAACCACAGCAGGTGTCCATTTTGACTCTGGTATGAGTGAGGGTTACATCTGTTCCAGTGCCACCTGCTGTCTTTGTCCTACTTCACAATTCAATTTACAAGAACCACAAACAAAGTCGTACATACAGTACAGGTAGCACAAGGAACATGTTATTAAGAATCCCTGAAGGGTACAAGACAGAGATAGGGGAAGAGACAAGGAAGATGAATCACTTTGCTCTGCAGAGTGAAATGAACCTGTCTGCTTTGACACGAACAAAGATCATCCCAATCATTATCTTTTTCTTCCTGTGGCATGAGCTCTTCAGACTTCTTCCTCAGGCAGCACGTTTGTGTGACTTCTAACACACTCACTTCAGGGTCGAGCAACTGCTTCTGCCCAATATTAAACGGTGATTGGATATTGATTTATAGGGGCCACCTTCTGAGCAACATCCGCTAAGTGGACTCCCAGGGCTAAGAGGCAAACACTGACACCCTGGTGTTATCCTGTAATTTATTCACTTGAAGCTTGATACCACTCGAAAGGCTTCAGCACTAAAGTCCACTAAGGAGAGTTTGTAGAGTAATTTGTGACTAGCTCCAGTGGGCATGTAATTTTTCATAGCAGGACGGGCTTTAATGAAAAGACTCCCCAGCGCTCATTTGCAGAGATGGACAGTCTGCTCCATGCCATTCCACGTCTAACTACCAGACGGTGGCAATTACTATGGGCCGAGGCCCTTTTGAATAACGCCAGTCGCGAGGATCATCTTCAAATGAGCGAATTACTACCATCTTTCTCATTCATCCAGTAACACATATGTTTTCAATGATGATAAACTATCATTGTATTCTCAAATGAACTTGAACCATATGATCTACATCTGCATAAGTGTTTGGAACAACAATCAATGGGTGTAAGGGTGCTTTACAAATCATGCTGTAATTCTGTAATTCCTTTAAGGCTATGCTTTTGTATTACTTTTGCTCAACCCCCCCCCCCCCCAAAAAAAGAATGACAGCATATGAGTTAAAATTGATTCCATCATCACTGGGGAATTATGCAAAGGGAGTGTAATGGGACTAAAACTTCAAGGAACATCACAATGCAACCTCAGCAGCTTATCAAAAAGACATTTGGGTTCTTTTCAAACCCCTGACATGGAAATTAAACAGCAAGATAGGACTGCCGTGACAATTACATTAGGCTCTATGAGCTCAAATATGAAGAGAAGGGAGATTGTATCACATTTCCATTTAAATGGAAGTGAACAGTAGTGTCTAGAATAATAATTTGCCACCATTAGTAACCGAGGCCCAGGCCCACACACAGCCTCTCTGCTCTGACGTAAAACGAACGGGGACCGATTTGTAGCATATTCACCTAAATGAATGAATGAATGAATGAATCGTTTCACCTCAAGTGCCCGAACTCATTTCAATCTAAATGTTCCTGTTGACGCCATCACACATTTCTTTAAAAAAAAAATCTCATTTTCATTCAGTGGTAGACATCACATCATCTGGAGGGACACCAAGCCTGACAGCGCGATGACGTACCGAAGAAAAGACAGTGTGGAATTGGACATGCTCTGCACAGAAATCGAGTTATTGCAGCAGTCTGGGACGAGCCAACCGCCAAGGAAAGGAATGGGGCGGATTGCAGAGAATTAGCCTACATTCCATTTATAGCACAAGCAGACACAACCCCCCCATAGCATCCATTGTCAAAACCCACCATGGTTTCTGACATTGACAGTATGGGCAGATTAAATGTGTATGGTGTGTGCTGTACAGTATGTACTGAGAAGAGATTTGGGCTGAGAATATATGTGGTTCTCACCTATTGACAGGCACGAGGAATGTGAAGACAAATTATTTGAATGAAAGTGAATCGGCGGCATAGACTTTGTTTGCAAAGAGAATTTATGTACTGTATGAACTTGAAGTTATGGATCTGTAGGAGAAAGCTATAGAAGGCATACAAAGGCATTTTTGTTCACAAGGCAAGGTTCAGTACATGGTGCCATGGAAGAAATGCTCAAGTCAAGAGGTAAAGTTCAAAGTCAACTACAAGATGAGAGGGAAACACTGCTTTGCTGAGTGCACACAGAATTACATTTTGTCGGACAAACAGTTTAAATTGAATGTCATCCGCAGAAGCACCGAGGTTGATTCATGCTCTCCCCATGGACTGCAAACGTTTCTCCGGTATCCAACTTCCTGCTGAGTCTTTGACGTCCTCCTATCTCCTCCTCACCTGCTGTCAGTCTAGTCTATTTGTCCTCGGCGGGGTTTGTGTGTGTGTGTGTGTGTGTGTGTGTGTGTGTGTGTGTTTGGTGGGGGGTACAGATGGAAGACAGGGTGTCCCTTTAATGGGCCCTCATGCCAAACTCATTGGCAGACCGGACACATTTACAGCACTAATTGCTTGCCACCAGGACGGCCCTGCTGCCCTCTGCGAATAAATCTGCCTGAAGGTGGCAAAGTTTGGCACGGGCATGAACACTGGCCAACCAGCGGGAGCAGCGATGGCCAAGGTTAGTCAGCAGTGGGAGGTCTGGGCCAATACTGAGGGAAGGTACGGAGCAGGTCCACCATTCAGTGATTTACTGGACCACTGTACAGTAGCTGCACTCCAGTGCTGCCAGTGGAGTAGTATGAATCAAGATTTTAATCTGTAATTTAATCTACATACATGATTTAATTCTTCCATTTGAACTACAAGACATTAGCATTTTGTTACAGACACACTTCCAAAAATAAATTATTATTTAGAAACTACTTTAAAACTATTAAGTTACTTCTTGTGTTGCCTGTTATGAGTTGTGTTATATTGCTACTTATCATGACACTACCCACGTATTATCGATCTGTAACATACAGTATCACCACTGTTTCATCACAGCTGATGTTTAGAAGAGGGGCACTATATGAGGAAAAGAGTGTGATGTTTGGAAAGCAACTCTTAGACTCCTATCAAAGCTGTTTTTAAAAGACAAACATCAAGCTCAAACCCTATTCAGTGGAATTACTCCTTCTAGTAAGGTGTTGCCTGATTAAAACTGTATGTGTGTATGCATTGAATGCTGCCAGTATATTTACGTAAGCAAACACTTTGAACAAAGTGTGAAATATGATAAGAGGGTTACTGTCAGAAGTAATAACCATGATATTGTTTCCACAGTTTTCAAGACCTTAGCAATTAAAATTGTGTCCCATATGCAAAGGAACATTAATGAGGGTTTTGATAATGAATATCCAGTGTCTAAGTGAAATATGATACACTTGCAAGGCCTTTATGAGGCATATCTGATCTGTACATTTCATACCGTACATCATCATATTCCACAGTCATACATTTTCAATCAAGAAAGCTACTTTCCTTCACCTTTCACAATGATGTCTTAGACACTGAAGTTGTTATCTCAAAAAGGCAGCTGACTTCATTTTTCAACACACCCAATTATCATGCCCTATGGTTCAGTGAGATCAGTGATATGTGGGAGTTACATCTCATTGATCTCAAAGGGATTATTATTTAGCTGGATGTGTGAAAGAGGGAGGGGTAAGGAAAGAAACAGGCAGGGGTGACAGAGCAAAATGTTTCCATTGTTTTCACTTTCCTAGGGTTCCTAGGGCTGGGAGATCTTGAATAATTTAATCAAAAATAGAATAACAGACTTTGTCTTTGGGTTTTAGAAAAATGTGGATAAATGACCATACGGCCATGCTGTACATTAAGCTTACCATGTTCTTGGTCTAACGCTGAATGGGCATGGTTAGACCTACTGTACTGTAGTTACAGTGGGAACATCATGACATTAGATGAAATTAAACTAAAATTAAAACATTAAGAAGGGTAATTAGGACTAATTTTAATGTTTAATTCTAATTGATTATGCTCGAACAGAGAAATCAAGGCATGGTGAATGACTGTTGAACTGGATCTTATTCAGCACCATGTTTTGTTACTTAATATAACACCAGAATAATGTGTTGCGTTTAAACAAACCAATATCTAAATACTGTGCACATCTTTGAAAAGATCAAACCTTGATTTCTATAGTCAGAGCGATAACACATTTGACCATTAACTCATTCAGACTCTCAGGCCGGCCTATAGTTTCAAGCATGTTATAGATCATGTGGCAGCAGTCCAGGTAGTATAGATTTGATATATGTGTCTCAGTTACACTGACACTAGTCTAGGCGCCATTTGGCAATGATCTTGTTCATTAGTACAGTAACTCCTATGAAAGAAGACTTTGCTTCAGCTATTTTTGACTTTGGCACATCCTTCACACTCTCTGTTCAGAAAAGAATCCACAGTTATTAAGCTGGTTCTCAGGATCTGTATTGACCTTAATAGCAGGTGGAAAACGCTCTTCAGCAAAGTCTCTTGACATTTTGGCAGACGTTTTTTTTACGTACAGTACAAGGGAGTTTGAGGCGTTTCAGAGAGGGTCATCGTGGTGTTGTGCCAATAGTTTTATAACCACAATCACATCACATAATAGCTATACCCATCCCCATTTGTATTCTCAGAATGTCTCATGTGCTTAGAAAGGAGAGCTAGTATGTACAAAAATCATAATTTCTAATCGAATGGGAATTTTGACACTGGCTGATTCATGCTCCCCCATGCTCATTATTCTGCATCTGCTGGTACATGAGTTTCTCAGCAAACAATGACAACAACGGTTAATCAATCTAGCGAGGGTTGGATTTTTTTTCTCTTTCTTGTTGGATCTTTTCTCTTTCACACTACACACTTGCAAGTCATACCAAACTACAGAAATAAAACCCTAAAACACTGTTTTAAATGTAAACCAACATTCTCTCTCTCTCTCTCTCTCTCTCTCTCTCTCTCTCTCTCTCTCTCTCCAAGTGGAAGCTTGCTCCTCTCCCTTGACCACTCCCAGTAGCGCTCTTAAGAACCATTCCCTAAGCATAGGAAACAGACAAGAGGAGGATCAGTGAATCCACAGTTCCGGTCACTGGTAGTGACCTTGGGGACAGTAGCTGAACAGCAGGTCACTCTGGGACTGTTGGCTTGGCTCTGTGCTCAGGGATGGAAAAGGGAACTGAGTTAATGACAGGGTAAACCAAAGGTAAAGGACTGGAATACCCTCTGCTGGGACTTGTCACCATGACAACCTTGGTAGCTAAAATTGGACGAAGCTTGGATAGTTTGGCCCCGCAGTAATGATGAGAGACATGGCCACGCTTGTAAGAGACTTCTAAACACAGTGGGTGGATATATGAGATGTACCAAAGAAATGAGCATCAACGCTCCAAGTTAACAATTTTGCAAAAAATAAAGAAAACTCAGCAGCAAGGCAAAGTCAGAGATAGAAAGCTGCACTATAAAATAAACGGTTGTCAGTATGCAAAATAAAACAACACAGCACCGCTGTGAACAGAGTTAAACACTGCCAAAAAGATTAATAATATAGGACTGAGTTTCATTTTGCTAATTAATGTAGATTCATTTGGCTTTTCATATATGCACTGAGACATGTTTACTTCAACTAAGGACAATACCCTAAGGCCAGACATAACACAAGTTAAAACGGCATAACTATGGGAAGAACTGTACTCTGTTGGCCTCGTCTGTGTTTGAGACTGTTAACCATACACCAACTGACACGCTTAAATGTTCCTAAGTGCACATCACAGATGGAATTCACAGATTATGTGTCCAGACATCCATTCAAACAGACATCCAAACAAAATCATTTCAACAGCGATCCCACGTATGCCGTAAGTAATACCAAGCCGGAGTCTTTGTTATTGGAGTAGCGAATGCCTCAGATGTTTGGGCTGCTTCTCCATACACGTGTCTAGTATTATTACCGTGGGCGGTGTATCAGTGGGGTGGTAGGGTGTCATACTGTAGCCATCGTTGTTATTCATGAGACCTAGATCCAATTATTGAGCGGGTCAAGATCTGGGCTCTCACCAAGGAGCTCTAATTGCACAGTTTGAGTAAGACTCTTGAGGAAAGAAGCAAAAAGGACTTTTCCTCTGACAGTCTGACCCAAAGAAATAAGCAAAGTGTGCCCTGAGTACACACATATAACACACACACGCATGCGCGCACGCACGCACACACACACACACACACACACACACACACACACACACACACACACACACACACACACACACACACACACACACACACACACACACACACACACACACACACACACACACACACACACTCAAATATTAACTACTCACCAAAAAAAATCTCCTTAAGCTTGGCATGCTCAGAAACTTAAGATGCTTTCTCATCTGGAACCTCTGTGGTCTTCACATGGTCTGACTTTGTATGAAATGATTGAAAAATAAACCCTTCTGGTTTGCGCTAATACAACTCAGCTCACACAGCTCATATCAGCTAATACAGGAACACCCACGTTACAGTCAAACATGCCTCCCATAATATGGTGACTCCATAAATTCAGGAGTTGTGGTAGTTCATTAACATAGGCAATAACTGCTGCAATAAAATGTAGGTATTACCAGTGAAAGGCATTGCAGTGACTGGTGTCTAACCCACCTTAAATTAATTCTCATGCTATAATAACAGCCAATAACAGTTGTTACTACAATATGAAATTCAAGCAGGACTACCTCCACATATTTTCTAATATGTCTGGGTATAACTGAGATAGTGGATGAAATAGCAGATGATTTGAATGCTGGACAAAAAACGGATCAAGGACTAGTATCATTTCTACGTCAGAATTCCATTGCTTTTCCTGCAGAGAGCAAGGCTGGCTTTGTTAGTGCGATCACATTGCTAGCAGACAGATGTTCACAGCAGGGGGGACGGAGAATATATGCAAAAATGGGATCTCTCTCTCTCACTCTCTCTCTCTATCTCTCTTTCTCTCTCTCTCTCTCTCTCTCACACACACATACACACACAGCCTCCATAATCAGTTCTCAGTTCTATTCACAGTTTCACAGGCTAAATTGGCTTTTAACACTGAAGATAGAATGCATTGTTTACTGACTCCAAATTCAAGAGACTGACAAATATTCATTGTGCATGACTGCCTGAGTCTAGCACCATCAGCCAGACCTGACGTGCCTGTCAACACGCCACTGCCAGACAACTGTGACAGTTATATGAGCTGGGAACTGTCGAGGACTGGGTCAGCCCAACCCTCCATAAGATGTGGTTGACACTCAACGAAATGTTTTCTTTTTTTTATATCTTTGTCGAAGTTGTTGACAAGATGAAACAGCATGACAATATCCTCATAAAGGTGCGATGAGACTTGGTATGCTTTTTATGTCAATAACCTTAGGTCGGAGTAATTTATAAACATATGAGCTACTCTATACTGCAGGTTAAGATTAGTCACAAGTGGAACGCTCACTATTAAAATACCCATCCATATATCCCATGTACTCCTTTCATTCTGATAACAATGTCAATCAAATATTCATGCTGATATGTGTGACAGAACAGGACTGTATGTCTTGACACAATTACTCTAGGTCACAGTTTGTTACTTGTTGAGATAATAAATCATCCTATCCTATTGTACATTCAACTCAAGTGTTGCTCAAGAAGACACAAGCTGAGGTAGCGGTTGACTCATTTCAAATGAATCTATCAGCACTTTCCTGGTCAAGGGGAAATGAGATTGTAGGTGAGCTGTTGGCTGAGGAAACTCACCACTCATCTCACCACAAGGGAAACTCCACTCTAGCAACAAGCTACAGGGGTCTATTTTTGGATGTTAATGAGTGTAAGTTTTTATTTGGTACCGAAACAACATGATAGCACATAGGATAGGCTTTGGGGGGCAACTCTATTATCAAAGTAAATCACTCTTTTAAGCCAGTCTAAAATAGCATTACTCATCTATGCTACCATGTGGAGGGTCTCTGGAGACAAACGGAAGATTGTTTTCCCTTCATAAGTATCAAGAAAGGGTATATTCAGAAGACTGTTTCTGTAGGCCTAGTCAATGCAACACCTTGCAATTCTTCAGGTAAACATCAGCTTGTGAGGAGAAAGTCTGTGAAAGTTGATTTTTTGACAAAAAGTGTCTTTCTGAGGATCACAGCAATCCAAAGGGAGCTCCATGTGGGGACCAGCAATAAAATTAACCACTCTGATGGCCTTTGAAAAAGTGAGGCCTCAAAGCACACAGTGGCAACACTCACACTCAAGCGATATGACATTTGTGGAAAAACAAAACAAAAAAAAACACAACTCATTTTAAAGCTCAGATGGGGCCACTCTGGCAGTACTAACAACACCGCGGTACTGCTTTTTTTTCACATCAATCTCGCGGCGTGTGTGACATTTGCAAACAGAAGCGACTGTAAGCCTCCTGGTACAGCTGGAACATGTTCTTTCCAGGGTGGCAAGATAACTGATACACTGCCACGACGCAAAGGTCATTCCGTGCTTTTAGGAGAAAGGAGAGAGCAGGCATATGTTGTACGCCGCCTCGTCTCCTCCACAAAAGCGACGGCGCCATTATGCAACTTTCCACGTCAGACAAGAGACATGCTGTCAGGAGCAGTCTGAAGCATCGCACGCCTCACTGACAGGTCTAGATCTGTGAGACTAGGCAGAGAAGCTACAGGAAGCTGGTTGGGACACACCACACACAATACAATGTAAATCCGTTTTTTTTGTCTTTCTACACCACGGGGGCCCGGGACACGCCAGGCAGTCAGAAGGAGTGTGTGCATATAGTGGCTGAGAAGAAGAGATGGAGAAATCATGCAGAGGATGAGAGAAGAAGAAGGGAGTCCAACAGAAGAGGTAGCATATGGGATAATAGCAGGAAACATGGGGAGGGAGGAAAAGAGGAGAAACAAACAGGAAACAGTCTCCACTATAATGACATGGTAGTTCGCTTTCAATGGTTTCCTCTGCCATGCAGTCCTGCAATATAATGAGACATCAGCCTGTCTTTAACCTCAATAGTATTTCACCTACACAGGGTGAAATACGCTAACCGCCAGCATTTTGGCGCTCTGTGCTAAAAGTAATGATAAATGAGTGTGTTTGCCCAATGCTGGCATTGGACAGGGTATACAGTAGCAGTGCCAGATTCCCACACAGGGACAGACACAAAGGAAGAAATGACTGCAGAACTGCAGCAGCGGTGGAACACCCCGCCATGACTCCAGAGGCAATTATGGCACTATCAACAGTGAGACTCGTGTTCATCTACGGTACGGTTTGGAAAACAGAAAAACATGTTTCTGAAAGATGCCATCATTTCCTTGAGAATGGAAATGCTGAACCAGTAACACACATAAATTGTGGGCAAATCCAGTCATGGCACATTAGACCTCACCACTTACTGTACTGTGCTGCCATTTACTTTACAGCAACTGAATATTATTCATCTAATGCAGTGCTACTGTGGCAAACCATATGGTGACCTACAGTAAGATACTGAAAGAGTGTCAAATCTTGTAAAATAAAATCATGTTTACACAGATGCCTGTTCCATGACGTAGAGACTTCCTGAAACAAGCCAGGCATAACATGCTCACCTAATACTTCCCAACAAAACCAGGCTTCAATAAGTACACATCATAAACCATGTGATGCAGTACCAGCTCTGTGTTGACAGCATGTTAGATGCAGGATGGAAGTGAAAAGAAATGGCAGGTTTTATTGGGTCAATCCTGACATATGCCCACAGAAGCATGACAGGGAAGAGAAAACATTACACACCTTTACTGGCAAAGAGAGAGCGAGTGATAGAGAGAGAGAGAGAGAGAGAGAGAGAGAGAGAGAGAGAGAGAGAGAGAGAGAGAGAGAGAGAGAGAGAGAGAGAGAGAGAGAGAGAGAGAGAGAGAGAGAGAGAGAGGGGGGGGGGGGGGGGGGAGAGAACGAGAAAGAGATTTGGGGTCAGTCAGTTTATCCGGGATCATAGATGACATCCAATGAAATTATTGATAGATATGGATATATGGACATACATACATACATACATACATACACACATATATATATATATATATATATATATATCATATATGTTATATATATATATATATATATATATATATATATATATATATATATTGATACAGTATATATACTGTAGATGGACAGATACAGTATAGGCATATAGATAGATAGAAAGCAACAGCTATAGAGAGAGACAAGACAAGTGAAATTGAATGGCTCTTAGTGTTGTAGCAGAAGCCTGAAATGGGTCTTTTGTGACCACGTTAACGCCTTGGCATCCTTTGTCTGAGGAAAGGTCAGACATTTTTGCCAGTCAAATCATATGTCACAGCAACTGAGACCAAATGACCGTCTGGTAAGTGAACTGTGAATAGTCTCATCATTATCGAGGCACTTGATGTTTTCTACAAAGCAAATCTGAGCGTATCTCCAGTCATATTAGCAATGCCGTTTCCTTGTAACATTTACTTGTTCACGCGTCATTTGAAACCATCTTGCTCTGCCCTTACGCTTCAGTATGTCTAATAGGCTCGTCTCTGCTCCATACCCTCTCTCATCCTGCTGGCAAAGCTAACACCCGTCACCTTCAACTGGTGTCAACGCATATTTGTGCCTGTGCAAATGAGTGTGCAGAGTGATAAAGTGTTGAATTTGGCCAGTGCTAATCTCAGCTGGCAGTCTTATGATGTATCCTTACTCCAAGGTGGTTGGAGGGAAAGTTACTTAACCAAACCAGTGCATGAGGAAAATCATACATGTGTGTTATCTAAGTGGAATGGCACTGGGCCTTAATTTGAAACAACGAGCTAAGTACAAATTCAGTCAAAGAGCAAAGTGGGCATGTGGGAGTGTATTGGTGAATTAGCGGTTAGATTTTGCCTTGTTATTCAATCAGCATTACTTCATTAGACTTCAGACTTTTTACTTAGCTTGTGATTTAAATTATGGCCCATGGAGTGGCCCACATTTGACTTGCAGTCAGTTGGATCTGCAGTCAGTCATTGTCTCTGCGCAGTCTCTGTTATTTTCTCTGATTAACCACAACTGGAGCTTGCGATTTATTCCCTGTTTGTGGAAAGTTTACTTAACCAAACCATGAACCATGAAGAACATCGCACTCAGTTGCACTCGATTTCAGTGTTCTTTTGTAAAATAACGGTGCATTCTATCAGCATTGCAAACTTGTTGATGGAAAGGTCATGCATATCTCTTTGCTATTCCACTGCAATCATTACTGAACTAAACACATCTTCAAAGGGCAAATTATACCGATTGGATAGACTTCATCCCAAATATAAGTATGGGCTTGTGCATCATAAGGTGTTTGGCCAAAGTAAGCGTCAGTCATTTGATTGAACACACTGGTGATTTCCTTGTGACCTGTGTCCAAACTAAGTCATGAAAATGCCAAGCAAATCCACATTCTTTCCCTGATTAAAACGGCTGAATGGAAAAACAGCATGGATTAATCATACGCCAAAAGTCTATTCAAGCCAGAGGGTGCAGCATATAAATCTCAGTCACTCAGCCACACTACAGGGCAATACACCCTCTCACTGTAACACTGAATATGTGCCTGTATTCCTTCTGGCCAAGTGGAAATGTTTGTATCTTTTGTGTTAACATGTTTATACCCTGACAAAAGTGAGTGAGTGAGACAACGACTGGCAAGAATGAATGAAGTCATTGCGAAAAGCGACAAGTTAGGGCTGGTGGTGGTGGTATGACTGGGAGGTGAAGATACATGGGACTGTCTGTGGTGGTTATTAGCTCATCTGTCTTCATTCTAGAAAAAATAAATGTGTGCCTGGAAAGAGCAAACACGGAGAACCCTTCCAAGAACTGAGCATAAATGAATTATGCAAAACATGTGCATGATCAAAGAGCAAACTCTTAAGTGAGATATAAAAAGTAAGCAAGGTGGCCCTTACAATATTGTTTTCGCAAAGGGTACATTCCTTCACTTTCGTAATAAACCTGGCCACCACATCAAACTCTACTGTTCTGCCAACTGCTGTTACCTCCGTCCAATTTATGAAACGTCACAGTACGAGGCTTGGCCAAAGGCAAGACAGTGAACACATAACTGACCCACATGACAGCTGGCATGGTGCTACTACAAAGCTCAACAGGGCTTTCACTCGTTACCTGCTCAGCATATGACTCAAGGCTAAGACGTGTCCCCCTGAACTTACAACCTCTGTACTGTCTGCTGCCAGACGGACATGGCCACGAAAGCAGCAGGCAGAGAGATGGTAAGAATGATGACCAAGGCCACAGCCCCTGTGTGTGTGTGTGTGTGTGTGTGTGTGCCCGTGTGTTTGTGTGTAACAGTGATATGCACATACAGTGTGTGTTTGTGTGTTGGTTTGCATACAGTATGTGGGTGTGTGTTTGCAGACGTGCATGTGTGTGTGTGTGTGTGTGTATGTGTGAGTGCATGTGTGCGCACTCATGTTTGTGCTTAAATGGCTGTGCGTGTGTGTGTGTGTGCGTGTGTGTGCGGGTGAGCGTGTCTCTAGGTGCACACAAGTGACAAGGACCTCCTATTCTAACGCTCCTTTGAAGTGATATGAGTGGGGCACAGACAGCATTGTGCTCCTTCACTGCTCATGGGCAATAAAAGATGCAGGTGGACGGACGCAGACGCCAGGTCAGGTGATTGGGCATCGGATGGCTCCCCTGGCCACTAGTGCCCACAGCCCTCAGTGTTACATAACAAGCATGGCACTGATAATACATCACCACAACAGCTTGTGTGTTGTCATGAGAGAACCAGCACGGCGCTATCAGACTGCCAGCAAACTGGCACAACTAACAACTGGAGTAGAACCAACAGTTTCCTGTGGATGTTTGTCTCGTTCCACCAAAACGTCTGATAGAAATGCTTCTGATAACAAACCTACAGTGTACTCTGCCTTCTCTACAGTGCGAACTCGTTAACTCGTGATCATTAACTCAATACATACAAGCACACACTCATACAGACATAGAGGCAAAACCTCCCAAACATATGCACACACAGACACACAGATAAACAAACACAGACACACATGCAGACACACACGAACACAAACACAAACACAAACACAAACACACACACACACACACACACACACACACACACAGATCCAAATCAATCACACGTGCACAGACACATAAAAGCACAGACAAGAAGCGCAAGAAAGCTCAAGCATAACAAAGAGAACACAGTCTCGTGTAACACATGGAAATATGTAAGAGATGGAGAGACTCCATTACCTTGAGCCAGGGACCCTGGAGGGGAGGATGCTAGAGGCTATGGGCGAGAGTAAAGAATCACTTTGCCATACCATCTGTCAGGCAGTTGGGATCCACTCAAAGTAGGAGCAAGTCCACCTCTCTGTGCCCCTGTCTCTCTCCCTTCTTTCTCTCTCTGTCTCTCCTTCTCCTCTCCCTCTCTCTTTCTCTCCTTTTCTTCTTTCCTTCCCGTCCCTGTCAGCCTCTCTGCTTCTCTCCAACACACTAAAGCACGCAGCCACTTACTGAGGGGAATCCTCGTGCTGGATCCGTCTGAAATCCCTACAAGATGCTGAAGCAACGCACCTCCCACTTTCTCTCTCTCTCTCCCTCTGTCTCTCCCTCTTGCTCTCTTTTCCTCAGCAGCAATGTATCGTACTCCTGTGCTCCACAGAAAAGCATTCAGATGACTCTCTCTCTCTCTTTCTCTCTCTCTACACACACACTCCCACTCTCTACCTCCACCCCCTCTCTCCCTCTCTCTTCACACACACATACACACTCCCACTCTCTACCTCCAGCCCTCTCTCTCTGCCTCTGCCGGTCTCTCTCTTCCAGCCTTCCTCCTCCCTCAGTGGTGCTCTCTCGGTAGCTGCCAGCCTCCTCTGCTCCCCATGAGTGTTTGGAGCGTGTCTAAGCCACGGTTACGGCACCATAGTGCACCTCACCGGCTCTGCACAGATCCCCTGGTAGTTGAGTAATCACAAGGCTTCTCAGTGCAATTCATAAAAGCACAGCTCTTTTAAAAATAGACACAACCCCAGAAGAGTAACTAGGCTATATCCATGAGTCACAAACAATAAACTCTACGTTCTATTTATAATAACCAATCAATGAGTGATTAAAAAAAATAATAACTTGATAACTTTAAACATCCATACTGATTGTTCCTGATATCTGGCGTAATTACTTTCTGATGCATCATTATTCTGAGGTGGCATCAGGGAGGTGTGACTGGAGACGGTTGTTCATCATCCATCACAGAGGCCCCCAGCACCGATTAAGACCTCCACACAGACACTTGGACGGACACATAAATAAAGAACCTGGGTGGAGTTTTATTACATCTGTCTATTTTGCTTTGAGAAAGGGGAGAGTAATGAAAATTACGCTGTGTGTGTTTGTGTTTGTGTGAGTATGTGTATGTGTGTGTACTGTATGTGTGAGTGTTGTTTGTGTGTGTGCGTGCATGTGTGCGTGCATGCGTGCGTGCGTGTGTGTGTGTATGCGAGAAAGACAGACATTGGTGTGTGTCTTTGTGTGTATGTGTCTGTGAGTGTGAACAGGTGGTTCACAGTATTTTAGCAAGTATTTTTGTCTTTAATAATGCAACACATTAGAGAGCCAGCATCCCTATTGGAGAGATGCAGAACCAGCATACTGCAGCATTTTCATTCCAAATGGTGCCTCGCTGAGAGATAAAGGAGAACCAAATATGGCTCAGAGCAAGTGAGATGTGTGTGTGAGCAGCGAGCGACAATAAGTGACATTATGGTCGTCAAATGAGAAACGATACTGGAATCAGAAGATACAGTAACCGTTACAGCAATCATATAATGCTTGATTCACTTCCTCTCTGTCATTGTAAATGACAATGTAAGTTCGTCTCTTTGGTCTGGCTGCAGTGCTACAGTACAATACCGACGACGTTTACAATCAATGCCTGCATACATTTGCTTACTCCAGCATTGCGGTGGTGGCAGTGCAGAAGGCTGGTTTACACCTGGGCTGCTCCTGTGTGAGTTTTCCCCCCCATGGGCTTGACCATGAAGCAAGGTTTCTTTTTTTCTTTATTAATAGCACCTGCCTCAGCACAAGAGGAAGGGGAAAACAGATTTTTCTCCCACAAGCTGGGGGTGAATTTATCTGCTGCGTAATGAGATCTTTTGAGCAAAGGTTTTGCCTCGCAGCATCCAGGATATATACGTCAGACCCATACAATCGGGCCTTTTTGAGTTTGTGCTTGCGTTTTCCCCCAAACATCCAGCAGATTGCTCAGTGTGTACGTCACATTAATTTTTTTTCCCACACAATCATCTGTTTTCTGTTTAATGGATGCTTACACCGACAGCGTCTCCGTCGAGTTTTTACACACGGCTGTACAACTACTGCCAAATTGTCAATTGTTGACAAGGTTTAGACTTTAAAATCATTTCACCAAATCCCCTTATTTTAGTTAAATCCCTCACTTTCACTAAGTTGAGAAAACACTGTGCTGTCAGCGCATCCCACAGGGATTCCCAGAAGAGGATTGTTTTGCTACTTCACTGGCTCCACATAATCACAAAACCGCCCTGAGCAACTGATCGCTGACTTATTCAATAGGTTTCATCACTCTGGATCATTTCATGATTCACGGCATCAAAAGCAGCACAGAGAATTATTCAAACCGCAGCATAATTAGACACTGCCTTGAAGGAAGTATTAGATATTACCATCTTGCATGTGCAGTAGAGCAAAGCATGAGAGAAAGGGACAGAGAAAAGAAACCGAGAAAGAGAGTATAAGTCAGAGAAAGAAAGTGAGAGTGAGAGTATGCAGTTAATACTTAAACTTATCCTGTCGAGTCATAAACTTAATGGTGCAGAAAATGCCTAAACTCCCACTCCAAGGCTGGCTGGATTATGAGTTCTTGTTTTAGTCATTAGGTTTCCTAAGCAGAGGAGGAAAGGACAAACACAAAACACTCTTTGTTATAAATCTACAATTACAGAAAGGCCGTCGTGATCTGCTTCGGCTTATGAGAAAATACACGTCTGAGAAGGGTGACTTCTTCACCGGAAACTATGAAGTGGAACACTCTATGCTGAATAAAATCCACATGAGGTTGGGTGTCTTTCACTTGGCATTGAAGTGCAACTCCAAAACATCTAATTAAAGGTGGCACTAAAGCAATCAAATCAACACAAATTGGAAAACAAGATATGGACTGAAATACATACTTCACAGCATACACTATGGATTACAGTTGCTTGTTTACAAAGCGTTCAGGCTTCAGCTTCTAGATTGTGCTGTTGCTATGGTGACTTCATCAAGGAGTTTCAACACTGTGTGCATCCACTCATCGATCCCCACCAGTTAAAGCGAGAACAGTTAATGAGTCAGTAATGGCATGCCTTCACAGGTCAAAGGTGAAGACTGAAGGGGCCCCAATTAAACGAATCTTAACGCAACCCAGCCCATTTCCTTTGTAATTTGCTTCAAAGTCACTGTGACTATGTGCAGTCCAAGCTAATGAGTGAGGAGTGCTGCAACACTTCTACATGTGGTGCTTGGAGCAGCGTCACTTTGTCTCTAGGCTAATTAACGTAATATCCCCACAGGGGCTATGCCTTGGGTATATCACAATTCTTCATGGCTTATACTGCACGAGAACACGCCTCTTAAGACATTGCACACAGTTTCTTACAAGCTTTAACTCTTTCCAAAGATACCAATTGAAATGATCAAGACTCGATTGCTACATACTTGACAGGTAAAATGTTACAAATTTTCCTGTACACTATACAAAGGATAACGAAAGACCATATTGACATTGATTTGTGAAAGGCCAAGAAATTCGTCACCTTGGCAGGTCAGAGCATGATGACATACAATCATTCTGGTCATTTTAAGAGTCACCCTGACCGTGGTAACAAAGGCACTTCAATATCAGCTGACACCTACTGCCTGCACAAATGTACAGAGCTTATTCAGAGAAGCACTTATATCCAGAGAGTGGCCCAGAACATTTGCCTCCTCTCCCTGGGCTTGACAATCTACACCCTCCACAGGGAATGAATTAATGGTAAATTACCCATTTGTGGTTTCATTGAGAGGTAATATGCATCCTAAGTAGGCGAGGGACATTTGTGAGAGAAATTGAAATTGTCTCGCTTCTCGCTCATCTGTGGAGTTAATTGCTAAATGCTACACAAACAATCAGGATGGGATGTACAGGTCTCAGTGCTTAACATTAGAAATGATTGGTTTCTGAAAACATTGCCCAAATTAGGAGAGTTTGCCATGTGAACAATAGGCTAGTAAATACTATAACTATCTCATTTAAAGCTGTCATTTACTATTCTGGACGCATACCAAACTGACTGAATTGAAGGCAATTGCCTTGAAATCACTGTCATGATGACATTCAAACTGTTTTGTTTTAATGATGTCAGCAATCCTTGACAGATTCCATGCTGACAAAAGGTATCAAGATGATGCCAAGTTTGTTGAGGATTTACAAAGGTTCTATCTATTCCACCAGACTTGCCTTTTTCCATTTTTGTTTTCATACATATCAAACACTCTTCTTATCTGTTTTCAAGCAGGTCAACAAACCAAATTCTTGCATAACTTTGTTAGGGCTTTTAGGACTTTTTGTTTTCATCAGATTCTGCTACAAAGAAATAGGATTGCATTTTCATCTATTGAAGCCATGTATTTGTTTGTTGATGTGCTTTGTTTTTGCTGGTTTATATGCTTCGTACTTGTTGGTTGATGCAGTTTTTGTTGTAAAAGGCAGATGCCACCAAATCAGGTGCCTGTGATGTAATGTTTCAATTTGGCTGGCTGATGCTGAGGTTACCATCAGAGAATGTTTATCTTGAGAATGTTAAGGAATTTCAATTTTATCAGATTGCTTCAAAAATGTTTTATTTATGCTTCGATTTCAACTGTTGCAATCATCTGTTGCTTTGGCAACCTGAGCATGATCAATAAAAAGAAGCCTGAGAGAGACTAACTTCACCAGACAACCACGACCACTAACTTTAATAATTTTTTCCACGTGAAGTTCGAACCAAAGGTCACCCTGGTGGACACCCAACACCCTCTCTATGCCAAGTTTTACTTCCTGCTAGGGAAGGTATACACTTAGGAGGCGCAGACAGACAGATACCTAAGATAATTTGTTCCATCAGCTGTTGGGTTTTTCAACAAACTATAGGTCCACTATAACACACATTTAACAAGAGCTACATGAACAAATAAATGTTTCAGGTCTTATTGTAACTGTAATGCAACATATTGTATGTTAATAGATATGTATGCCCCTTATTTATGTTTTTCCATTATGGTTAAATAAGCATTATCCCATCATCTGGTTAAATTAGCTTTTTTGGAATTGGCAGTGGTAGTGATCACTCTACAAACAACACTCTACAAATGATCTGTTGACCAAGGATTAATATGCAACAAGCAGCCGTACAGATCACACTATCACGCACGCATTAAGGTGTAGGTCTCTCGATGCCCATGTGATGATCTTGGGCAGAGTGGTGCCCCCCAGTGACCTGTACAGAGGGCAGACCCCGAGCACGCTTACATCAGCCCTGACTCCTGATTGGCCAATGAGCCCTTGTTGACCAAGCACATTCCCCTCTCTGCGCTTTCTGATGACACGACTGTCTGTATGTTAACCCAAGAGGTGACATCCAGCCCTCCACAATGGGACTGTTTTTCTTTTTTTGTGTGCTTGTTATGTCACGCTTTCTCACACTGACACACTGCTGCTCCCTGGTGTAAGGGCCACCACATTTAAATTTGTGAATAGCAATACACTGGCTATGTGTTTCTCTCCAGTACATGGCTGTGTTGTGTTGCTGATGCTGCTGTGTATCCCTTGGACCCAGAACACACCATCTTTATTTTCCTGGTTCCCAGCACTTGGTGAACCCCTAGCTGTGAGTGAACCCAAACAGAACATTTCAGCTCTAGAGACAGTTAGATTCCTCCTGCGCGGACACCCTTGAGTAAGCCGGGCACATCAGAACCCAAGTGGAAGCGCGGTGGGCAATCAGACAGAAGGAAAGGGGGCTGGTTAGAGGGAATGAGAGGGAGAGGAAAACTACAATGGTGGATGATTTTGAGGAGAGGAGGGGAGGGAAGGAGGGAGAGGTCTTTCACTCTCTCTCTCTCCCTCTTCGCTCTCGCTCCTCTTCCTCCCGCAAATTACCCAGCATCCACCATGGCCTGGCAGAGCTATTAATAACCCGCTGCTGCCTAACGTGGCAGATCGTACGAGCAGAGACTCTACAGCGACAGAGAAGGTTGCATCAAAGACTCAGCTAATATACTATAAATATCACAAGCAAATAGCATATACTATAGGGATAATTAAAGAATGGATCTACTGTATATTTATTTGAGCATGTCTAGGGCAAGTGTGGCTGCCAATAGTAGCATACAGATCTCTGAAATTGAGCATCTATTTTTTTCTCTTTTTGATGAACTGCAGGGGGTCCAGCTAATGTGGTGAATGTTTTCATGTAAAGTGCTTTAAGAACTGAGGAGCTGATTAAAAATTGAACTTGGCATTGGTAAAAAGAATGTCTTTTGCTGAAATGTAGATGACTGTAAGAACATTTCTGGGTTAGGACTAAATAATTAGTTTCATAAAGTATATTGTGGTTTTGGGAAATACAGTATTACTGCAGTAACAGTCCATTGTCTACTTTTTGGAGACAGCTGATCATGAAACACTGTTATCATCATGTCTGATCTATTCTGTAATGATCCACTGCCACATTTGCACATGAAATGCTATATTCTATGCTGCTCCAGTGATTCAACAAATTTCCCTGAAGCATATTAAGTTGTTATTAAGTGGATATCCATTCAATGGAAATTCAGTCTTTGGGAGATTAAATGTGTCCAATTAAAATTCTTGCATGCGTATAAGTATACATCAAGTACAGAATACAAGCCTACAGTGCATAATTATGTCTTCTAATATCAGAGGAGAGATTAAGGATTTGATTCGCTCGAACAGTTTTAGTGTCTCTTAAGTTTGATAAGTCGAGACATAAAAGGGTGAGAAGAAGGAGGGCTGCACATGCACCTGCCATAGATCTTGTCACCTAGGTGAATTAAAAGTGATGCCTTCCTGGCTGACTGTCATAATAGATTCTATAAATAAGCCCAGCTAGGGCGTCTAGCTGGTGCTTTGTTTAGACTCATTCTTATGGTTTATCGTGTAGTGTGATTCAATTTGCTGTTTATTTCATAAACAAGGACAAAGTATGCATGCCTGACTCAGTTTAATACGGGAACACATGTCAAATGAATATGGAGTACATTGGCTGGAGATTAAGCCAATCAGTCTTTTGCTCGAATTAATGTTCTCTAGCAAACCATTCTCTGAGTCATTCTGTACATCTTAATAATTACGCTGGGATTACGAAACGTCTTTAAACGACATCCAACTGACTTTCAAACTAATAACTGAGGCATTGTTTTTTCACTCAGTTAATGGGACCTGGGACATCCAGAGAATGCAATATTAGTGACAGAATAAATTAACAAATCAATTTGTTCACGTTTGCACAGGGGTGGTGTAACTCAATACAAATCTCGTCATTAACGAATGAATCAGCACGATAAATTCATTCAGTACGAATAAGCATGATTGCCTGTGGCACACTGATTTATCTGTTTCAGTTTCATTATATTGCAGTCGCTTTATTGTATGGTAGGAACACACAGACACACAGACACACAGACACACACACACACACACACACAATGATTGATCTTTAAACTAAAGTTCCCTGTCAGAGAGCAGTCCATGTAGGGTTTTGTCGTGTTCTATCAACGAGTCTCCTTTGCAATTTTGCAGGGCTGCGTGTATTGTCAAGAAGAAGACTTACTCTGGCGATACGACCGCATATCCATCAAAGTGCTTTTCATTCATTTTCCTCACAATGGGAAAGGTCAGAATAAAAAAAACACAGAGAAATGGATATTACAGTCTATTATAGAGCTTTTTCTTCATTTATGTCTTTTGCATTTCAACCAAAACAGAAGCAATGTGACGTTTGCACGTTATTATATTTAAATACACAGTTTATCTTTCTTCCTGTAAACATACTAGGCTAGGCTTTGCTTTGACCATAAATTACGAGTTTTGTAATCAGACTTTCTATAACTTCCTTTTCTTCCATCAATTCCTAAAAAATCCCATTACACTCCAGAGTGTTTCTTTAGATGTAGCTACTGTAGATAGAGGGCACAGCATGAACAGGGTGACTTTGAAGTTCACTTTTCCATTAGATTAGAGGTTATGACAAACCTAATTATCATTTTAAAATACATTTAGAATCAAAGGCACCCTCAGCCTTCGGATCTTCAAAAATGTTCCCTCATTAAAGTCCATGAGCATTCAGGCGTACTCCAACTGTGCAATCACTCACTTATTTTTATTTCTTCCACTCCTTAACTAAAAAAAAAAAAATTGAATTTGTATTGAAACTCGTGAAAATCAGCTTTCATATTTGTGGAGAAAAATGCATCATCGGTCTATGTTTCTGTGGAGTAATGTGTATGCAGGGGCTCATTTGTTCATTCTGTTTAAGCACACAGGCAACAGAAGGCTCTAGACGAGAGAGACCTCAGGATCTTCAAAGAAGTGCCTGCCCCTGAGCAAACATGTGGATGTGGAACAGACAAACATGTTTATGCTAGAGCTTTGCAATCTCACTCATCTCAATCAATCCATCAATCAATCAATCAATCAATCAATCAATCAATCAGTCAATCAATCTATCTAAATGCAGCTATATATACTAGCCTATATAATTCAACTATATGAAGTATGGACTGACTAACACATTCTTTTTATATCATGGTAAAGCATTTCAAAAGAATCTTTTGAAAAGAAACAAGAAATACCTCTTTAGAAGATTGTCTCTGGAAATAATACATAACATGTGACAAGCTGTGCAGTAGTTGCAAGCTTTGACAGTCTTGTTTACTGTGGTGTCTAGCCACACTAACTGTAGCAACCCTGCCACTGTGTGGACAGACTACCACAGTGCAGCCACACATTACTATAAATACTCATCTCTATTACTGTAACAATCTTATCAGAGATCTTTTTCTTTTAATTCTATTTAGCCGTAGGCATGACACACATACTCAAGTAGGTCAGAGCTTAAACAATGTACTTTTCATGTAGGTATGTATATTATTAACCTTAACCTAAACTGAGCGTAAACCCTATCACTGATGTACATTAAGAAGCAGAATGTGCTAAATATTTATAATCTTCATTAATAACATAGTTATGTTTTCACACTGCCTGAATTATTCAACTGTAAAGAACACAAAATAGGAGATTTATACTAGTATACATGTGTAGCATGTAGGACCTAAATAGATGGGCATATATTTTTGCATGTTTTATGTTTTATTAGTCATTATATGTGCATTATATGTAGTTTTTTTTCTAAACCGAGCCCAAGGAAACAAAGAGTAAAAGTTTGACATTAAATCCATTTACCCCAGAATGCCTCATTAGTTTTGTGCTTCAAGGGCCCCTAGACATCTTAGTGCCGGCTGTACATTCGGCCCCCAGGAGCCTGACTGCTCTTTTACAGGTGCTGCAGGAAGACATGCACAGAGCCCGAGGGGAGAAGGCCAGTCACAGACCACCACACTGCAGCCTGCTGTCACCTGCTACAGCTACCACACAGCTGCCACGGCATTAACCTCTCAGATGGACCAACAGCACACTGACTGACTGGGCAATAGACCTTAAATAGGCTAACAAAAAATGGTTTATTTGCAAGTATGCACTTCCACATAAAAAACAAAAAAAATCCAAAGAAACAAAAACTAGG
>NC_085006.1:13381409-13413909 GCF_963854185.1 Sardina pilchardus | reverse complement strand
TTTCCTTCCAACTCTTTCTTAAACATAAACACATATTCACTCTCTCTCTCCCGCCCCTTTTCTTTCTTAAAGCGCTTCAGATTTAAAATGCGTTGCGTGCCGTGGCTTTGAAGTTGGTGTCTGCGAATGACAATCAGAGGGAGCTGGCATGCAAGATTTCACAGGGATAATAAAAATAAATGTGCTCACCAAAGCCGGCCCGCGCCGGCCTCATTTACACAAGCCTCACGGGCTCTGATGCACCCCCTCATTATCTGATCAGTACTCAAGGACCAATGGCAAACAAGTCAAGCCAGTAGAGAGAGGGAGAGAGAGAGAGATGGTAAAGGAAGAGAGAGAGTGAGAGAGAGAGATAGAGATGGTGGAGAGAGAGCGAGAGAAAGAGAGAGAGATGGTGGAGGAAGAGAGAGAGAAAGAGAGAGAGATGGTGGAGAGAGATAGAGAAAGAGAGAGAGATGGTGGAGAGAGAGGGAGAAAGAGAGAGAGATGGTGGAGAGAGATAGAGAAAGAGAGAGAGATGCCTTCTGTGATTGCCATGGTAAAGGACAGTCCTGAGCACATCAATTATAATTACAATATCTTTGCCATCCTGTCGCAGCCTTTCCAGTGATTATCAACCCACGTGTGATTTTAAGTTTCAGGTACTGCTAGCCTAAGCCAGTCAAGAGCTTGCCTATTTTACACAGTGTGATAGCAGAGAGTCTGGTGAGTAATGACGGGAGAGCGAATGTATTAATCAGAGGAATGTATACAGCACGGTCCTTGAATCATTGTGTTTTACATCGCACATGGTAGTGGTGAGACTGTATTGTACTGTACTGCTTCTATTTGGGAGAATATTCTATCATCCCAACTATCATCCACTGGCAGATTTTTGACACAATGGTGACAAGAGAAAAGGGACAAACTTATGAATATAAATCCAGACACCCTTACTTTTTTATGGTATTGGGCCACGGTTATTCATTGTCAAATGTTCCACACATCTGCAATGTGTGTGTGTGTGTGTGTGTGTGTGTGTGTGTGTGTGTGTGCGAGTGTGGGGGACAGAAGAAAGTGGAATGAAAGTCACAGCCAAACATCACATGTGTGGCAGGCATGACCATGACAATGATTACATTTCACCTTGTTGGAAAAATTCTCTGTGAGTAATAACGGCATCATTTCTCCTTAAGCACTACATTGCCCACAAATCTTTGCCTTCTGGCGGGGAGAGTTAGCTGAGGGCAGCACATGCTTCAAAGTGGAAAAGGAAAGCTCCCAGGGACCTAACCTGCAAGTGACAGGCAGTGAGCAGCTAGGGATTAAGTGCACTGGGAATGATGAACGTTATGACTGGATTGGGAAACTGGATTGGATTCAGTGCTCGCTGCTCAGGGTCAAGGTCAAAGAATGCCACCAGGTCTATCTATGTGTGTGTGTGTGCGTGTGTGTGTGTGTGTGTGTGTGTGTGTGTGTGTGTGTGTGTGTGTGTGTGTGTGTGTAGATAGATCTATAGCCAGAGAGAGAACGAATGAAAGAAAGTGAGAGAGACAGAAATAAAGAAAGAAAGAGAGAGGGAGACAGATCGATAGATAGATAGATAGATAGATAGATATAGATAGATATACACCACATTTAAATAACCTACCAAATTCCCCACACAGCGTTCACTGCCACTGTGCCTTTTTAAGTCTTGCGAGTAAGTGAATGTCTTCCAGCAAGCTAGCAGGGTGACTGTGCAGTCACTGCACATCACCCATCTCTGGAAGCAGACTAAATGCTCCAGCACAGCAACCATGGTACAACAAAGGCAATAGTCCGCTGCTCAAACATGAGCCACTAATTTGAATACTTGCTGGTCTATACATTACATACTAAATTGAACATTCAGCCAGCTGCCCTGTCTCTTTGAACGGATGGAACATTCATATTGGATAACTCAGCGCACAATGTGGAAAAAGAGGAGACCGCACACAGGGGCTGGATGATATCAAAAAATATCAAAAGTCCTGAAAAGGTCTTGCAGGCCATGAAACAACAGGTAACAAATGTTTTGGGCCTAGTGTTCCCAGTTTGAAACACATCACCAGACACTGGATAATTCAGTGCAAAATGTGAAGCTATTAGCGGTGAAGAGTATGAGTGTGATGTCCTGAGCTATCGCCATTCATGGAATGCTTCATCCAATCAGAGATCAATACGCAGTTTGACCTAGCTGTTAAGGTAACGGTTGTGGGAACACAGTGTGTTGTGACATTGCAAGGTACCAAAATGTTGTGTTTCTTGGCAGGTAATGACTGCAGTACAACCTAGGGCCCGAGGGCTTATTGGCAGGTAATGATTGCATTTTAACCTCCGCTAACGGAGATGTCCAAGACACATTTCTGACAAGCAAACACAACTGGCAGCTGCACCCCTGCTGTCTGCCAGCACTACACGACAGAACATGTGTTCCAGGTGCTGATCAAATATGCTGCAATCAAACCAGGGCCTGCCAGAAAGATTCCATGATAATTGACTGTAAGTGTGTCAGCATTATCATAATTGTTTATTCATACAGACCTGAAGCCCTGTAACGTGACGCCTGCCATATGGCCGCGTTTCAGCGCAGTTTGCGGCTTAGCAGAGCTGGCCTGTCAGATGACGACTGCCTGATAGTGGAGCGGAACTGAAAAGCGGCAACATCACTTGAAGTGCCGACTGGTGACACTTATTAAAAGTCAGTCTGTTTATAGTCAAGAATAATTTGCATACTGAATTCGATAGTTGTCGATAGACATTGATAAATCAAAAAAGATGTAACAAATTCAGCAATTATGGCGCACAGGATTGGGCACAGAGCAACTACAATAGATTTGACATAATTTCCCTGACACTACT
This sequence comes from Sardina pilchardus, assembly GCF_963854185.1. Lineage (NCBI taxonomy): Eukaryota > Metazoa > Chordata > Actinopteri > Clupeiformes > Clupeidae > Sardina > Sardina pilchardus. Next base: position 13,411,047 of record NC_085006.1, on the reverse strand, counting down.
GTTCAAATCTCCTCTAGAAGAGGTTTAACTCATAAATATTTCATCGATATCTTAAATAATGAATCAGTCTCATTGCAGGAAAATAATATAAATGGAGAGATGGCATATGTAAGTAATCTCCAAGACAGCCTACCAATCACCTAAAAAAACCTCTTCTACGAACTCCGTCATATATTTAAATAACATGGGTTTGATGGATCAGAGCACTACAGGGCAGGTTTTATATTAAACCAGGGAGAACTATGTACACAGTGGAAATGATGGACTGACTCTTGCCTTAGGCTTGTGGGTTCTGAGCAGCAGGTTTTAGATATACAGTGATTTTATTTCCATCAACTTTGGACTGGGGAGGAGCAGTGGTGGAGAAGGGACTGGGAATACACTTTACTTCTGCTGTTAATTGATCCCATAATGATGTCTTTAAGGCACTAAAACCAACTGAATCTCCAGACCCTGGCTGGCTGATTAGATGAAACACATAGATGAATAAGAAGCTACCTGTAGGACAGCACTTTAAATAGCACCATGCACTTTCTTTCCAGCTGGACTGTCAAAGTATGCACAACTGCACTTTATTATTCTATTTATGTGTAGTGGGGTCTGTGTCTTCTGTCCTGATGTTGTGTATGTGTGGGGGTGGGGGTGGTTGGGGTGAGGGAATTTCTGTTGTATATCCTGTCTTGTATTTCGTCTTGTTTGTCTTACTCTCTTTGTATAAATGTATCAGATGTACTGTATGGCACAGAACAATTTTCCGCATAGGACAAATAAATTCATCATCATCATAGGTACTGTACTGTACACACAGATGAATGAACAGAATGACTGCTAGCGTAGTACAGCTTTATACTGTGTGTCCCCTCTCTATTTCTTTCTCAACTACCTTTTCTGTCAAATAAACACACACACACACACACACACACACACACACACACACACACACACACACACACACACACACACACACACACACACACACACACACACACACACACACACACACACACACACACACACACACACACACACACACACACACACACACACACACAATAAGACTGCCCAGTACCAACTGTTCCCATTTACACACAGCAGGGCTTATGGTGGTCTGTCACTCTGCGATATCTATTGAACACCAAACAGAAAGTGAAGATTATTTTAGTCCTGTCCTAACAAAATCTCCTCCCCAAAGAAATGAATTAAGTAAGTTACGTAACAGCCTAAGTGAAGGAAGAAAAAAAGGGTCAGGCTAAAAATGAGGTCAATAGCAAAAAAAAAAAAAGACTAAGAAGTGACGACTGTGTGAGAAAAAAAATGCCTCTTAGTGCTCGACTGCATGGGGTACAGCGTCACAGTGTGCACAAAGAAGGATTAATACGATTGGCTGGGATTAGAAATTATCTGGGGACGGGCCTGCTTTCATGAATACTGAGGACATTCGAGGCTTGCCAGTCCGTTTCCTGCCATATCGCACTGTTCAGTAGTGTCCTTCACATCCCTAAGCCTGCGGCAGGGTGACTGCACCACATACACGCGTGCACACACACACACACACGCACGTACGCACACACACACACACACACACACACACACACACACACACACACACACACACACACACACACAAGAAGGTAGGCTCCCTCTGGCCGATATTAAAAATAAGTCTCCAATCGTGTAGCTTGAAATAGAAAAAGTAATTGGTCAAGTAAATATTTCGACAAGCCAAGCAGTTTACTTTTCTCCCCCCATTTAACATCATGCCTTCTACAGTATTATCAGTGAACTCACATTCAACATTTCTTTAAAGGTTCTCTGAGTCTTGTTACGTGGTTTCTAAGATAGAAAATTGTTTAGTCACATACCAAACAAACACCCACAATCTGCTATAGCTGCCTGTCCCCTGAATACTCTGTAAACAAATGCAGTCCCTGTGGACCACCCATCAGGCTCCAAAAAATGCATCTAAAACAGCCTGGTCCAGTCTGGACCATGAAACATAACAAACTGTGTTCCAGCCAATCACCGATGAGATGTGCATTCATGACAGTTTCAGTTGAACGGAAGGGAGTGGGAGGGGTGAGCTAGCGTTCTGCTTTGTTTGATAATACTTCAAATGTCATCTGAAGTTATGTCACCATGGTTAGAGAACCTTGAACATGAACTACATGTGAACTTGGGAAAACTTCCAAACTTTCTTAACTTGCTCTCTGCCACACACGTCCACAAACACACTCACACCCACCCACGCATATTCACACAAACACACACACACACACACACACACAAATGTGATGAGATGCCTCCATGGTCCAACCTACTTGAGGAGAAAGACAAATAGACAGACAGACAGAAAGACACACACACACACACACACACACACACACACACACACTCATAGACACACGCCACACACACACACATATGCACATACTGACCTTCATCTGGTCCCTGGTGTGTGTGTGTGACTGATATTCCCTAAAAGGCCATAAATCCGCTCACTGATGCCAACAGCTGACCAGGTATTACAATCTGTCACACTTACTAAGAAGGTCACACATACCATGCAGTCCTTCTCAGAACAAAGCATGAAGGGTGAGCCATAGTCTCAGTTCGGCATAATTGCAGTCTTTAGTCAAGCCCTTCCTCACACCCACACAGTTAACGTTCCCTGCATCTCACTCACTCTGGCATCCGAACACTGTTACTGATCTGATGCAAGGATAATTATGCACTGGCAATCATGGTCAACTCCAGACTTAGGGGTTTTACGACACCAATGAGCAAAGCCTATATCTCCATAACATAAACACAATAAAGGATATGAAAATAATAATATTGATAATAATGAGACTTGTGACTGTGAATTCCATTGCTATTATATTTCTGGTGGAGTACAACTATCAACTTTACAATAGCATGAAAGTTTGAAGATGCCATGCAATTTTAAAGGCCTCTATGATTCTTAGTGAACTTTCAAGAACACTCGCTGTACGCCCTTATTCTCTGCTTTATTTCCCTCCTAAGGCATATACCCCAAGTTTAACACCACCTCTAAATGCCCTCACCTCTCTCTCTCCGATATTGTCATTGCCTTGCTTTGTGCCGTGTCTGCCGAGTTTCTCTGGGGTGTCGTTGAGTCGGTATTACCGTCAGACTTTCTTTTTTTTTTATTTTCTCGCGCTGAGCCTAAGTGAATCGTTGTTGTCGGCTGAGCTGACTAAGAGCCCTCTAATGCAGCACTTCTCACTGCCGCAGGAGAGTAAAAGCATTCAAAGCAAATTTAAAACCCACCAGCACTCAGGCTGTTTCAAGTAATTAAGAAAGTTTGAGTAACAGCAGCAATCATTTAAAAGGTGGGAGGGGCTCTAAAATGCACCATCAGAGTTGTTGATGTTATGTGCCATTGCCAAATAACTCTGCTGTTGGGGAGATGAAGTGTGGTTTGAATATCACAATACTGTTTTCGTTGCGCTACATGTCTGACTCACACTCATTTCACTGAGCGATCTCAACGCCACTGACACCAAGGAAATGGGAACAAGCTGAATGTAGACTGGGATATGTGACGTTCAAATGACCTTCAGTTTAACCCATAGCATGCAGCTACCCAGATACTTGCTGGAGAAATGCAAGTAAGAAAAGGTCTGTTTAACATAAGATGTGTAACCCACGTACACACACAGTGAGAGAGAGGGAGAGAGAGAGAGAGAGAGAGAGAGAGAGAGAGAGAGAGAGAGATGCCTTTATGAACTCAAACATGGCTGCTGCAGACGTCCAAGAGATTTACTGTCAGTTGAATGGATCCATTTGTGTTGTATTGGTTGGGTTGAGTTGGGGGGGGGGTATCACTCCAGTTATTGCTTTTCTGTAGGCAGGCAACCATATCACATATCTCCAAGTGGAACGAATGCCACTTCCAATTATAATGTCGGATCAAATCCAGTGTCAAGACTTGAATAAAAAAATCAATAACCCAGAGAGCCTGTCAGCAAAAAGGGACAATTTAAAAGCAGATCATACACGTGAGACTTGGTGCTGGATCAATTCCTAAATGTCATTTTGGAGACTGGACATCAGTGTGATGAAATTTGTCTGCAAATGAGCTTATACTGAGAAGTGGTCCAAACCATTTTAGAAGAATAAATGATGTGATTGTGCTTACTACAAGTGATCCAATGAGTAATTGTATTAGGGGTAGGCTACCTACAGTATTCCCGTAGAAGTATGGTTCCCATGTGCAGTGTTTGATGTATTACCTCATGGTGCTACATCTGACAACCTACTAGATTCTGATACTTCATTGCAGACTTCTTTATTATCCAACGACTATGCTGAAATAATGTGCAACAACAGAACATTTATCAAGACAAAATTAATATTATTATGATAAATGGATTTTGCTGATCATCCACAGAAACATTTTAATACTGCAGTATATCACAGGCAAAACAATTTGCATATAAAACTTGCAGCAAAGTTGCTCCAACTAAAGTTTTCGGCAACAGCTTCAGAGGAAAATGCAAGGACTTGATTGACAACCAGCCTATAACTGGTGTGATGGCTGGCTGGTTGCTCACCTACCTACCGGTATTAATTTATTAATTTGGATGGCCTGTCCAACAACTTGTGAGTAAAACGAAACATGGTGACACTGTGAGGAACTGAATATTATGTCTGGTAATGTGTTAGCCCAATTAATAGCCCAAACGAAAGAGCTTGCCCTCTTTTTTATCCCCTCATAAACGTCACACCAAAATCTGGGCTACTTACGAATGTTGCTTTCTGACATTTCCGGGGGAGCTCGCTTTCCCGCGCTGGTGCTGGAACTGCTGGAAAGGTCGAAAGGAAAGACTCTTGAGCAGACTCTCCTCTGCAGGCTCCTCCAGTTTGAGCTGTGGAATGAGATGTCCAAAAGCCATTCCTACGGCACAGGCGTAGACGCTCCTCAGCAAAACTTAAGCGGTGACGGTATGTTTACTTGAGCTAAGTATTTTTTGGCACCAGCCTTTCATTCATTTGGCAGTAGGCTACTGACACGTTTTCCCTGCACCGTTTGTAGGCTACGTATCCCATTTTAATGTTGACATCGAGTGGATACATTTTAAGTAGGCTACATTGTATAGCCTAGTCGGTTGGCAGGTGTAGGCTACGGTAGGCTACACATCCCTTACCTCGCTATCCTGTCGGGGATGCGTTGGGGGGCAACAGAGGTGCGCGTGCACAACGGTCTGGGATGAAATTCGGAAGATGTCAGTCAGGCACGCGGCATTGTTTGAAGCAGAGCATGCGCGAGGCATCTCTGTGTCAGTGGGAGAACTAGCGTGTCGCCTACCTACAGAATCAAAAAGTCAAGCAGGCGAAAGAAGACTATCCTACATAGCCTAGACTTGTTGTCTGTCAAAGAAAACAAAGTTCTAAGTTACACCTCCTATGCCATTCCTCAGAATGTGCAATCTTCAAGAAGTAACCAGAATCATAAGTTTGCTGACCCCTCTCTTAATAGAGTGAACTTATCTGCTTATTTATTCATATTAGAACAGCTGACAACTAAAAATAGTTAACCTGAACCAAGTAAACCAATGTAAATATTGTCTGCAACCTGCCAGTATGCTATTGGCTGCAACCTGACAGTATTCCTGATACGGTCAGAACTGTGGAGGTGATGGGAAGTACAGAAAACGTCTATTGGATAGTCAGTTTCCATAATATATTTTAGTAGGCTAATTAATCAAATGTAGAGCATTGAAGAGAAAGAGAATGCAAGGGTGAGAAGATCTCAGTTTAGTGAAACCTGATTACAGAGAATTGGTGGGAAAACACTGACTTGCCTTGCACAATAATCTTTTCTTGAGCCATGGCTTACTGTATGTAAAAGTTGTTGAATACCATGGAATTATGAAATATGAAATACCAACTGATAAAAGCAGGTGTAAAGATTGGTAATTATTTCTTAGAATTTAAGCACTGCCTTTTGTCTTCACCCAGGCGCCCTTCGTCTCCTGCAGCATTTGACCAGTGATCTTTTTAAGATTTCTTTAACTGTGGGTAATGCTACTAGTTACAAGGGGATCATACATGATCTTATGTGATCATGTAAACATATTGGCTACTTTGGCCACAACATCTGTACTTATTTTCTATACTAATGCACAGATTTATTTTCGTATAGTTATGGTTGTAATTTGTCCAGCCCTCAATGGCACAGAAGATAGAATGACACACAAAAATGCAAAAAAATATGTACATTATTGATTAAAAGAAAACATATACACCATGTGTTCATGAATTTGTACATATAATAGAATGGCTGGAACTGATGCCATAGTGACCCCATGGCGACAGCCTTATAGGTATGGCTGCTCTTTAAATTTGCATTAGCCTAGGTAGGCTATGTAAGCCTTTCTCATCAAAAGGAGGATGATGATATGAAGCTATAATGATGTAATTCTGAAGAAATAATGAAAAGCCTTTGGTTTCACAAGCGCCTACATCAGTGCATCTTTGTTGAAGGCACTTTGGCAGCAACATCTCAATACTACACCTTTAAAGATCTCACATTATTATGGTGTTGTTCTTGGAAACAACATTGGCTGAGCAATGATACAACATCTCTCTAACAAAGATTGGGTTGCACAAAAAAGTGTTCCTACTCCTTTGCTTCACTGCCAAAGCTTTACAGCCCTAATAAAAAAGATGTAAATCTGAGGCAATTGAGCATCTACCAAGTGGAATAATGTCTGATGTCTCCATGTGTATTTTAAAGTGGATAATGCCAAGCACCTGTTAAAAATAGCATCTTATTAACCTCTCCGTTTGACTTTATGGTGGCTCCGTAATTAGTGTGTTCGTCAGACAGTGAAATCTACTTTTAAATGTGGGCCATGGTGCACTGTTCATTATCCACTGAGAATCACCACAGAAGACAGAAAAAAGCTGGAAATGCATGCAGAGAAGACAACTTTATCTGGAACCATGAAGGAATTAATGTTTTACACTCCATCAGTCTTCTCTGTATAATATAGTTAGCAGTTGATAATAAAAAAAAAAAGTTTTCTTGTTACTTGCTTTAGTTGCTAATTACACCTTTCTTTCTAATGGATTGGTTACATGCAGGGTTGTATAACTGAGCAAAGCCTCAATGCCAATCAGGCAAGTTTCACCTTTTGACGATAACTTTTCATTGTACCATTCTAAAGCTTAAAGGGAAACTCAGGTTGAACAACAACCATAGCTCTATTTCAGTTCAGTTGTAAATGCCTATTCTGATCTCACTCAAAACTGCACCGATTGACATCATTTTGGCCCCTATAGTTATAATCCAAAAACAGACCCCAGGTTGTTTCCCTTGAAAGTCACCCACAAGGTAAGGTGTTGCACAACTTAAAATTCCATTATGATGGATGGATCACAAATGGTCCCTGAGGCATTTTGAAAAGACAGACCTCCTAAAATGTTTTATTTTGTAGGCTCTGACATGTAAAATGGCATAAAATGCAAGAAACTTGTGTGGACATAATTGGAAAGATTCCCAGCCTAATCTCATAGTATATTCATGAAGGGTATTTTTAGTTACTTGTAGTCTCATACACAGTGGTATATACAATTTAATATAATCTCTCTCTCTAGTCAAGTCATGTTTACTTGTATTAAGAGTAAGACAGGGGTCATTCAATGTGCTTTACAAAGTGAAATATGGTGCAGATTCATTGTGTGTAATGAATAAGTAATATCAATATTCAATGTCTTATTCAGCTGAGTTTAAAAGCAGACCGTTAAGCCATTTACAGTAAGTGTTCTTTTCCCCTTTCACAGGGATCACTAACACTAGGGGGCACACTTTTATAAGATACCACAGACACAAAGACAACTCATGTACTCGATTTCCGAGCATAATTTATCTCCATAATACCTTTGATAAATTTATACAAAGAGAGAGAGAGAGCGAGAGCAAGGACTTCTTGCCAAACACACTGCTGACTTAGTCATCTCATAGAACTGGCTATAATAAAGAAATGTTCTTTGATTCAGCAGTGCACTGTCTTGTCATATGCTTGTTTAGTGCAAGCGGCCTGTAAAAGCCTGCTGGAACATTTAGCTTATACAGTATTTCTTTTAGATTCTGTCTGCACACTGTAGCAAGCTCACTATATTATTGATTTTTTTTCTTTTTCCAAGAAAGGACAAGGTAATTTTGAAACTCCGAGTGTGTTTCACTAAACACCTACAAACTACTTTTTCCTTTTTCTTCCTGAGATTGCTATTATGAGGTGTGGATGGCATGGCGTGAAAAATCTTTTGAGTTCGTATTTGATGAATCTGCTCCTAACCTGATATGTCGTTGAATGAACAGATCAATAACATGATAATACTTTTAAACAAAGTAATGTTAGAACCATTGTGACATTTCTGAAAGAGTTATAGTCAGAAATCAATAACAGAGACAGGAATATCATCAACAATCGCCAAAATGTTTCCATAAAATTATTATATATATACTGTATGATACTACTGTACATGACATTGACAATGAATAGTTGACCATTTAAAATTAAACAGGGATTATAAACTGAATCACCACTTTAATTTTAAACAGTGATTGTGTATATAGAATGCATTAGTGTATATCAAGAAAAATAACTTTATATGATCTATGTCATCGCTTTAAGCTGTGCTGAGAATTTTTGATGCCAAAGTAGAAAACTGACTAGTCTAGAAATTCTTGGATCACATTGCCATTCCAAACCAGCAGTCGGACTATCACTAGATGTTGTGTCGATCTCAACTAAGCATTTGTGCATCTGAATAAACCAGTACCAAGCCAGATAACTTGTCATTGGATATTTTATTTGCAAATGAAGTCGTAATAACTCAGAATCCGTAAAAATATACATTTTTTACTTGTGAATGACATATTTACATGGATGGATTTTCTTCAAACAAACATACAGGTTACAAAAACAAAAGGGAATTAATAGTGACCAAAGAAAAATAATAATAATGGTAGTTTGTGTTTCCCTTTAATTCACTGTGAAAAGTAGATTCTCCATCCAAATCTCCAGATGAGTTTGACCAAACAATTTAAACCAAAACAAAAAAAAAGTGCTCATAACTTAACATAGCATGGTACCTAGAATCATACCATTTGAGCCTGACGAGAAAAAAAAAATGAAAGTGGAGAAATAAACTATGATTGCAACAACTGCCCATAATATATTTACAGTTATAGGGGTTTTTAGCAGAATACAGGTATAAACACCAAAGCAAAGCATTCTCAATGTCTGCTCAATCACTGTAGACATGCAGCAATCACTGCTTAACTGCTGGAAGGGCTTTCCCATTCCCAGCTCACTTTCCTTATGATACACATTCGGTCTTTCTGTAGAGGCAGAGGATTCAGTCCGGAATCATTAAAACCGTACCAGAATGCTATGGCCGCAACAAAAACAATTCCCAAAGAATAATGTGGCTACATAGGATTGTTTTTTTTGTTTTTTTTTGTAATCAAACATACTGATTGAACAAAGAACTTCAGCAGCTTTCTGTTTTTGTTTTGTATTCATAAGAAGACGTCTTCAAAGTGATGCAAAGTACCACTTGAAACACTGGCAGCAGTAAAGTGGAAAGTAGACAAGAGGTTGAAAAAACATCACATTTGAAATCTCCACGGTGCTCCGACAACCCCCTCCCCCCACCCCCCCCAAAGATTAATTGTGTGAAAAACCGCACCGGTTTGTCTGCTGCGGATGGCCAGAGAAGCGATCGAGGGCTCATAAACGAGCGAATATGCCACCTGAGACTGCTGCTTGCCTGAAGACGATCAACGAGCCCGTCGAAGGACGAAGGGAGGAGGAGAGGAGGGGGGGAAAAAAGCCGGAACACAAGCATTCTTTCACTCTTTTTCTTCCCTTCTCTCTCTCTCTCTCTCTAAGACTGTCAGACAAGCACCAGGGGCCCCGCACGCCTGAGAGAGCTGGCCTGGCCCTGGCACACCCTTAACTGGGGCTGGAGTGCTTACGCTCCACTCCTGGCCTGTCCCTTCTTCACTCTCCTGTTTATACAGGTTACCCCTTGTTTGGACGGCGGGGGCTATGAGGGGGCTCGTCTCCGAGGGCTCTGTCCAGGGGACAAGGCCTCCTTTGTGCTCCCGTCAGGAGACGGCGACTATCACTCATTCTTAAACCTTCGCGACATTCCATCCATCACGTTTATTCTGAGGGAAAAGGGGACCAACAGGGCTGACGCCTGTCAGGAATGGAGAGAGTGCATGTTTATGTTTGTGGTGGGTGTGAAAGAAGAGAAAGAGAGAGAGAGAGAGAGAGTGCATGTGTGCGTAAATGAGAGTGTGTGTCTGTCGGGAAGTGAAATACGCAATTACAGACTGTAGCTGTGGAGGACAGTTAAATCATGGAAAGAACAGAGCACTGCTATATTGAAACACACCACCACCACAGACTGGAATGCATGCGATCGGTTTCCACAGAGTAGGCTGTGTATGAGTTATGGACAGCTCCGCCCCACACACACACACACACACAGACGCACATGCACACCAACACATACACAAACACAAACATACACAGACGCACATGCACACCAACGCGTACACACACACAAACACACACACACACACACACACACACAAAGAGAGAGACAGAGAGAGAGAGAGAGAGAGAGACAGACACAGATGCACATGCACACAAATACGTACACACACACACATACAGTACACTCACACAAACACACTCTCACACACAAACACACACACACCACAGTCACTTGTGAAGATTGCTGCTGGTGAAACGAAATTGTTTTGAAAAAGGCATATAAAGTCAAACAGAGCAGATGAACAATAACAAAAAACACAGACATCTCAAGTCAGAGTGTTGCATTTCAAATAAAACCTCTTCTGATTGGTCAGCTCACTCTTTACATGACTCGTTATTGGTTGCTTACTTAATAAGTTACTAATATGAGGGTAGCTATGATGACATCGCTAATAACAACCCTAAGAAATGAACTCGCTGAATCAGAGGGCGTACTGTATCAGTAGCCTTCTCCTTTTTTTCCCAGAAGACTTTCCCCTCTCTATGTACTCATTCCAGACCAGCGCTTGCCCTCTGCTACGATTAAATCAAAAGGACACCCTGTGCGTATATCTATCTGTATGTACAATATAAAACAGCATTATGACTACAGAATGTACATTGTTCACGTGTTGCAGACGACTGTTTAGCTAAAAGACAGACCCGCTCTCTTCCTCAATGTGCCTTTCTTTCTTCCCATCTCTGTTATGCTTGACCTGGCACAGGCATTCACAGCACTGGCTTGGCTTGTTTGATGTACTTATTTGATGTTCAGGCTTGAGAGAGAGACAGAGAGAGAGAGAGAGAGAGAGAGAGCGAGAGAGAGAGAGAGACCGAGACCCTTCTTGCCAAAGCTGTAACTTAACTTCCACATTTGTTTGTGTACCCCCTGATAAGGACAGGAAATGACATAACCAAAAAGGACAGTTGAGGGGGGTTGAATGTGTGGTGTTGGGTGGGATACAAAGGCACACAAAAATAGGCTAGCCGTACTTCTACCTTTTCTTTTTTCCGTCCCTCTCTCTCTCTCAAGTTACTTTCTATATCCTATCTGCACTGTGCTAGGTCTTACAGGGGATCTTCAGAGACACGGGGATAGACTCGTGCCAGGGTCTGGCTGAGGAAGAGAGGAGCCGTCCTGACAACGAGACAGCCATCTTGAGGTGGCCCATTGTCACGGGCTACCCCATGAGAGTATTGTACCATGGTGCACTGTACATAATTCCCTCGCTACGCATTCACTCATCCACATTATTGTGAGATTAATATTCAAGGTCGTTTTGTGCCTTAACACTATCATGGATTACCTTTACATATTATTTTTAGAAAGAAAAAACAAAAGAAAAAAAAATAGAAACAGAAAATATATAGTGTCCATCTTAGTTACACATTCATAGCATATCAGTCAGATTTTGGTTGAAGTACCGTTGAAAAATGAAGGAAAAATAAAGCTATATAAGTAAACCGTGAACCATCTCGAACAGTTCGGGCACTTCTTCATTCAGTCATCTCAATAAACATGGTCTGCAAAAAATCAAAAATGTACCATCCCACACTCCACCCAAAATCTTCAACCTGCAGTACGAAGAAAAATGTTGCACAGCAAAAGACTTTTCAAACAGAATGTATACAATATGTCTGTCCGGAGGCTAAACATGGATATCAACGTTCCTGTGTCCTGCGCAGTCAGCAGGGTGTGTGGGGCGAATGTCTGTTGAAACACCACGGAGGACCTGCGACCTTTCTCAAGTACATGCGAAAGTCTCAGGTGGACGTTCTCATTTCGCTACTCAATGGTAAAGAAGAAGAAAAAAAGAAGACGACGGCAAAAATTGAAATAAAAAAACTTGGGAGAGCCAAATGGGTGGGAGCTTCCAGTGTGTATGCTGGGTTGAAGGGTGAGGTCGCGGCCAGGGAATGGTGGGGTTGGCTCAGCTGCTTGGCTGATCGGAGCAGAGAGTGTTTCTTTCTCTCCACTCCACTCCTTTTTCTCTGGCTGGTTGATGGGTGGAAGAGCAGAGTCTAGCAGCTCCTGTTGGGGGCAAAGGCTGTCGTTTCTACATCTCCTCATCCTCCTCCCCTATGACCCTCTTCACACACACACACACACACACACACACACACACACACACACACACACACATACACTGCTGTGGCTCTGCCTTGCTTTATGCAGTAGACCTGCTCTTGACTCCGGTTCCCTTTGATTCGATAAATAAATAAACGCCACTTGGGGGATCTTTTCTGCTTCAACACATAACATTGCTTCCTTCCCATTCCAAAGTTTAAACGACAAAAAAAAGGAGAGCGAGAACAACAAACCCAAAAACTTTTTAAATGAAAAAAGTTCAGCCTTTGCAGTGACTGGGGTGGGGTGGGGAGACGAGAATGGAAATGACTCAAGTCCTTTTTTTCCGTTTTCATTTTATATAATTCAGAAGGGGGCAAGCACTTTGTATTTTCCCTTGTTAAAGTATGCATTCATTTAAACTTCTTGTTTTTATATTATTGATTCATTTTTTTTCCATCTTTTGATTTTTTTTCTTTTTCATCTTGGTTGCATTTATTCTTGATTTTTCGATTTTTTTCTTTCTTCAGAAGAGAGAGTCTTTTGTCTTTCCTGGGATGGGAGGGCTACTCTGTTTGGCCATGGCTGCGAGGTGACAGGACTGTGCTCTCCCTACACAGTCTGAAAGGCCTTGCTCTGAGCTGGGACCATCACCCCGGTGGGCACCGTCAGCGTTCCGGGCATGTTCCGTGAGTTGAACTTGGGGGTGATCGGGGGCTCGGGGGTCTTGGACACTGCCTGGTTGTAGGTGGGGGGCGACTGGAGGAAGCCGGGCCCGGGGGGCTGGCCGTTCTCCTTGAGGGCGGCCACGGCGGGCGGGCGGGGGCGGGGGACCCCACGGGCGGCGCTGTTGTGCACCATGGACTGGGTGGAGGAGGCTCCGGAGCGCGAGCTGCCCGAGCGAGAGGACGACAGCGAGTTGGGCTTCACCAGCTTGGCCTTGGGCGCTTCCGCGTCCTCCCTGGAGGTGGACAGAGAGAGCAGGTGGGGACAGAGCAGCACAGAGATGCATGAATTATTGAGACTGGCAAAGAAATCATCTTGCAGAACACACCCAGGTAAGAAAACATGCACACAACACACAAACGCCCACGCTCTCACAGACATCACCACACACACATCACGCACATCGACTCACACACATGGTGCCACACGTACTGTACGCGCTGATTGTTTTAGAGATTCATATCACTTCAGTTGCCTACTCTTAATCACTTCAGCTGCAACCCCTGCAAACATTTTGTAGCATAGCCTCATAGGCGTTTACGTCATAGGCCAGGACCTGATGTATTATTTATCGAGGTCTGCATTCTCAGTCACAAGACCGTGTCAACGAACAGGCTCCGGTGCTACAAAACAGCAGGCGCTACAGACGACGCACTTAATCCCTCTTTAATTCCGGGGAAATCCAGGTGAGCTCGTCGCTTGTGTAGGCACACGGGTGGGATCTCCTCCCCTCCGGTGACGCGGAACGCGCAACATAAACAGAAAGTTGCCGTGTAAAAAAGCGCCATTCCCCCACATTCCCCCATTCCCTGGCCCCGCCTGGCTGTCTGCATTATTCAAACCGCCGTCATTCTCCCCCAACCCAGCTGCATTATTCACACGGACACTAAACTGTGACAAGGAACACGGGAAGTGCTAACACACGCGTCGGGGATCGGTGACTAAACGCATTACGGAGCATGTGGCTGGTTGCCTCAGCTGCTGTGGTCTGGGTCCTGATGAGCACGGTGGCCCTCCAGATACTATCCCACAATCCCCTGAGCCTCACGTCGCCGCCCCGATCTGCTGCTGCTGGTGGCAGAACCGGAGCGCTGGGCTGGGCTCCCTGGGCTGTGAGGGGGAGGAGGGCATTATAGGGAAGCAATTGGGGGCAGCTGACCTTGTGGCAGCCATTTCACACATGGAAGTGCACAGTACGCACGCACACACACACACACACACACACACACTCACACACACACACACACTCATACATAGACACACACACACACACACACACACACACACACACACACACACACAATACACACACACCCACAAAAATGTCCACTGAGAGACACCCAGCAAAGTGTTAAATCGTAAGTGCTCTTTTAGGTGAATTCAGGTGAGAGACCTTTAGATGAGAGCGTACGAGTGAAAAGGGTGGAGAAGCGGAGATCATGGGAGAGAGAGAGAGAGTGACAAATAGCCAGAGAAAGAAAAACAGAGGAACAGAGAGAGAGAGAGAGAGAGAGAGAGAGAGAGGGGTGAAGGAGGGCCACAGTGAAGAGCTGCCAGACGGCCGAGCGAGAAGTCTCACCTGATCTCATTGGGGGTCTCCTCCTCCTCGTACTTCTTCTTCTCCTTCTTGCGGCACACCAGCCAGACGATGAGGATGATGAGCAACACGCCGAAGGAGATGCCCACCACCGCCCCGGCCACCACGCCGATGCCCCGCACATCTGCACCCAACACAAGCCGATTATGAGCGCACACAACACACTTTTTTTTTATCCACCATGCCAGAATAATCACTGCGTTATTAAGTTAACCCTTTTTTTAATGGGCCACTGAGACCCCTCTTAGAGGCTCTGGCTGAACTGTTAAAACACTAGCAACAGTATCCTATGTCTGGTTTATTCAGAGTTATGACACGACGTGCAATATGTAATAAAAGAATGAAGAGGAAATTTAATTTAACGGCAGGGAGCAGCCATGGGTTATGATTGCACTGGGACATAATTCTGTGCGGGGCTTTTTCACTGTAATTTGTAGTGGATGGAGGCGGGCAGGCGAGGCAGCACACTCACTCAAACAATCAAAGGCACGAGAAGGGGGCCGAGCGGGGCGACTGAGCTAGCGGGCAGGCGAGCGGGCGGGCAGGGCAAGGCGGCTTACACTTTATGTAACTCTCAACCTCCCTTTTCCCCCCACGCTCCGAACATTAAATTTTCCAACAGTACCTCTCCCAAAAGCCATTAGCTGGGGACGTTGAGAGATGGCTATTTGAGTGAAAGCAATGACCAATGGCCACCCTTTGAGTGGACTCGGTCCCCGATGTTGGGTTAGAGTGGGGCGAGCAAGGGAAAAGAGAGAGAGAGAGAGAGAGAGAGAGAGAGAGAGAGAGAGAGAGAGAGAGAGAGAGAGAGAGAGAGAGAGAGAGAGAGAGTAAAGGAGAGCCAGTGGAGGAGCGAGGAAGGGGAAGGTGTGTGTGTGTGTGTGTGTGAGGGGTGGGGGGTGAGGGGTAGAAATGAGATTTTTCCGCTGCTCGGTAGAAGCTGCATTCATCCATCACGCTGTCCCGGCCCCTCCGCTTGCCCTGAAGTGCTCTAAACCACTGATCCTGGATCACTGTCCCCCTCTCTGATCCCTAATATCCTCTATTAGGATGAAAGGGTGTGCGACTGATCCCAGAATGAGAGAAAGAGAGAAAGCGAACGAGAGCGAGAAACAGAGAGAGTGAATAGACTCTTAGTCCTTAATGAAGACGGGTGTGTAAACCCCAACTACTCACACTGCAGGGTGACCTCGATGATGCAGTTCTCCTCGCCGACGTCGTTGCTGGCCGTGCAGCGGTAGGAGCCCGAGCTGTCTTGGGTCAGGTTCCTCAGGGTCACAATCTCGGGGTTCTTCAGATCTGGAGAGGAGAGAAAACAAACATGGAGGACGACATCAGAGGACATGAAATGAAAAGCGAAGCCTCCCTGAGATGCAAAGGGTCCTGATTACGTGTGGTTTTAGATGATGACACACAGGGCAACTTTTTCCAGCCATGTTGCTGGGGAATGTTATTCTGGCTTTGCCATGTTCCCACCGCTACAGGGCAACAATGCCTTTTCTGGAGAATTCTAATCATCAATAGGCAAGTCATCCATGATCATCCAATCAGAATAAACGGAACTGGTTATGTGGTTGTCCAGCAACATTGCTCAGAAAGTTGCCCCATGCCCCATCACCTTTACATGATGTTTAATGACGCCAGTATATTGAGCATAACTACTTCACTTGGACGTCACAACTGAGAAATCCCCACATGTTTTGTCTCAATGACAGCCTCTAGGTCGTCCTTATCGACAAAATCAGCACTCAGTGTCTGTGTCTCTTGTCCATTTCATGAGATACTCTTGAACGCAGCATGTGTCCAGCTATGGTCATTGGTTCGGAGCGAATGCCTTGGTGCGCTCCGTGGTGAGCGGTGAGTGATTCTGTCAAACGGAGGGCTGCTCTCGGGGTGAGGGGCTAAGGCTGGCCAGCCTTCACCTGATTCAGGTCTATTTCGCCCGAGCGCTGTCTGTCGCCCGAGCCGAGCGCGCCTGCCGTACATGTCACTCTGATGCATGGCTCTTGGGGGAAAAGGGAGCAGAGGAGACGAACTGCAAATGTTTTCCAGCGCGCCCGTAAGCTCCGGGGCCTGTCTTCTGAGCATCCGACGCCCCCCTCCCCCTCTCCTCTTCCACCTCCACCTCCTCCTCGCTCCCATGATTGAGGAGGGAGCGGAGAGCGCTCGGAGAACTCGAGTGCTCGCGAGTGTTTGTCTGGAAGAGCGATGCGCCTAAACGATCCGCCGGGTCGCTTACTCATCCGGCACTGACAGGAACGTAACAGCACCTCCCCAACCCCCACAACACACCCCTATTCCCATCCCGCCCCGACTCAATCCACCAATGCCCCAACCCCCCCCCCCCCCCCCCCCCACCCCAAACCCCGGGTGATAAATAATGATAGACAGTGAGGTGCTTTATAGTCCAATGAAAAGTAATTAGAGCGAACAGGTGTTGTTTCATGGTGGCTGTTAATTTTCAGCCTTTGCTCGGGCCATGTTCCACTGCTAACACACTTACTATCATCAAGTCAATAGGTGCTGGAACCCCAAAGACAAGACTGTGTTATGGGCCTGTGGGTACAGTAAGCCTCACCATTAAGCTTTTCACATAATTAACTTCTGCAGATTATAGAATCTATGAGCTATGAGTAAACATAACTGCTGAAGAAGATGGTTGGTAACATTAGTGTAACTATTTCTGATTTATTGTAGAGTAGAAAGAAAGAATAGTTAAGTATGTTTCACAAAACCTTCTTTCTTTCTTTTCATTTTTTTTTTAAAAATAGGATGAACATGGCAGTCATGAGTTTTTAATTGCTGTTAATTGTTCATTTGGACACAAATAACACAAATTCATACAGATGATGACTAACTGATTACCATTCCCATAATGAAAAACATCTACCCAGTGAATTAACACTATTTACAGTGTCCAAATCAACATTCCTCATACCGCCATTCAAAACTCGAGCAGGCCTACAGCAGGCTCTTGCGCCATTCACATGCTGGTAACACATTCTGCACTCACCCACTAGGGCCAGGGGGGGAAGCTTGCCGGTGCTCTTGCCCTTGTCCAGCACTCGCTCCCATTTGTAGTGGATGGGGTCAGAGCCGTCGGACGACTTGCAGCTCAGCTTCACATCGCTGCTCTCCACCAGGCGACCCTCCATCCAGCAGCGGGGCTTTGATGGCTTCACTGAGAGGGGAGAAGAAGCAGAGACCTGGTCACAACCACATCCAGAAGGGACAGAATTATGGACCATATGTTGTTTGAAAATTAATAGCTGTATGTTATCTTTTGTTTGAAAAATGCAAGCCCGAGCAAGTTTGGACTGGACGCAACATTTTTCTTACTGTGGAATCACTCAAAACATACTCCATGAAGGAAAAGAAAATCTAGCAGGGAATGTGAGTCTGTGACACTTTGTGTAGTACAAGAAAATCAACAACGGCCAGGGGACAAATATAAAACAAAAAAACATCCGCCTTGAGCAACCTCGGCATTTCCACACAGACAAGGGGACACTTAACATGCCTGGAGGAGAAAGCCAGTTAGCCCTGCCAAGACAAACCATAAAAACCATAACCACTGTTGAAGTCGATAGCATCTATGAGATATGCAAGATACCTGACAAAAGACACGTCTGCAACATTTTTATGGCAATCTCTCTGGCAGCACATAGAGTACACTCCTAACGGCCTGAACGCCTGAAAGCGCCGCGGAAAAAACACTTTATGTTCCTGTGGCGCCGCAAAAAGGGGATCCAAAGCGGCAATCAATCACACTAAGAGACATCCACAGGTCTGGATTTGTGTTGCTTTCTTCTCTGCCCTTCCGCCTGGCCCTGCTGGCCTCTCAAGCTTTCCCCCGGTGCGGCTCGAGAGGGATCGGCAGTCACGGGGGCGTGAGCTCGGGCCGCGGAGCCCCATCTCGACTCGGCACTGAATTTACTGACTCATTAAAAGCAGTGACAGGGATCAGGGAGCGGGAGCGGCCCAGCTGGGCAAGGCCGGAGTGGCAGGCGGCAGCCCCCGCCTGCACCCCGGAGGTCAAGGGTCGCCGCTCCTCCACTCTCAGACCTGCACTCGTTTTAACACTGCAGTCCCCGGGGCGCTCTCCTCTGATTTGGTGCCGTTTCGCTTTAACAATATTTATTTATCAACACCACAGCGTTGGCCTTTGAGCTGTAGTTTTGCTTGGTCATACAGTATTGCATTCTATTGCATTCTATTCTATTCCATTTTACAGTGTTCTATTCTCCTCTGTCCTCACTAGAGAATAGTTACGACTGTGCCACCCAAGGAATCTGAGGTACATTATAGCAGAAGCAAGTGCCATTTCTGGCACTAGACAATCCCAGTTGTACAAATAGGAATAGACACCTACATATAGTATACCCCCCCCCCCCCTTTCTGCCTCCCACCACCACCCACCCACACACACTCTGAGCAATTTGTAGGAAGGAAAATGTTGGGCTCTAGCGTTCTATCTCACACCTCTGTCAGGAGCAGTTACTTCTCTCAGCAAGCAGCAAAATACGAGACCAAGCCACACACACACACACACATACCCACGCACACATACGCACACACGCACGCACACACACACACACACACTGACACCACATACTGGGCCACTGCCAAGGCATTATCTTTGCATGGTGAGAGAAAAATGCAAATGCTCGTGCCTTAGAATGGAGAGTGTCACCGCGGCGCTTGGGGCGATTTGTAAAAACCTCTGTGCTAACTCACCGAAATGTCTTCACAGGCGGACAGGCAGGAAAAAAAAAAAAAAAAAAAAACGAGGGTCAGATTGTGCGGATAGATTAAGAGAGCATTCCATTAAGGGACCCGTAATAGCCAGATGAGCTAATCTCCCATGATGTGTTAATAAACGATTCTTTTTTTTTTCTGCCCTTCCTGTGTGCAGCCTGGCTTTGGTAGGAGGGAGCGGTCTGTGTCCGGCGGGGCCTCCTCTCTCCGTAAAGCTCTGAGCTGTTCCTGGCAGCTCCAGACGCCATACGTCCTTCAAATGAGCTCTATACTTGTGAGCGGTTTCATCGACAGCACCAGGCTGTTTTCGCAGCACGAATGTGCCCTGGTAAGCACCATGCACAAGGGGAAAGCAAAAACCACAAGGCTCAACGCTCACACAGATAGGACATTGTCTCAGCTGATTGTGTATTATTGGAAATGCTTTTGAACTGAGGGCCTACGGAGCTTGGAAACAGGCGTTAAATAATTGAAACCAGATCTACCAGTAAGTATCCAGTAAAAAAAAAAAAAAAAAGTCAATCATCAGAAGAGGCTTGTCTGGGATTCATTTGGAGTGACGCTAAACTGTTTTGCGACCAGCAGAGAAAAGACTCAAAGTCTCAAACAGCATTAGCTGTGTTTCATGTTTTAGAACAGATACAAAAAAAACTGTATTCAAATGCACCACTGAAGAGGGGGAAACACAATTCAAAACAGTGGTAGTGACAGTTCTTCAAGACAGAAAAAAAAGCACTGGATATTGCACCCACACGGCAAAAAAACAAACAAACAAAAAAACAAATACAGATAAACAAGAGATAGACAGAGCTGAGGCCAACAGCAGTCGCAGAAGCAAATGGAAAAGAAATTGAATCACGAGGAGGAGCGGGAATTGAATTGAATCATTAGCCCGTCAGAGCCCAAGGAAATGTAGTGTTGTTGTCGTGGACTAATGTCGGCCTGATGGCCGCGCTGGGCCACTGGGGCCGGACTCACCCAGCACGATGAGGTTGACCAGGACCCACTGGTATTTCCCGCCGGTCTTAACCTTGCAGGTGTACTGCCCAGAGTCGCTGAGCTGCAGGTCGCTGATCATCAGCGAGGCGTCGCCGTTCAGGTAGTCGCCGGCGAAGGACAGGCGGTCGTCCTCATTCTCCATCTTGTACACCTTGTTCCCGAAAAAGGTGATGACCTGAGAGAGAGAGAGGGAGAGAGAGAGAGAGAGAGAGAGAGAGAGAGAGAGAGAGAGAGGAGTTAGGGATGTAGGGGTCAGAGAGTATAACCACAGGCTATCTTTGAATGTCAATAATGCACTGGGTTGGAGTGGATTGACTGGACAAGGACTAAGTTGATTTCAACTGAAAGGATATGTGTTAAATTGAATCAAATTGAATTGAACTGAAACAACTGAGTTGAAAATGAATTGAAAGGACTGAATCGAATTGAGTCGAAAGGGGGTGAGTTGAATTGAGTTAAAATGAATCGACAGGACTGAGTTGAACTCCAGGTTGATTTGAGCTGGACTGCACTGTGGCCAGGTGGTACACAGGGCAGTGTAACAGTGGGAGCCCGTGGGGATGTTTATACCGCGCTACAGTGCTCACCTCTCTGTCCCTTTCATCATGCACAGTTAGTGTATCCGGAGTCCACCTGAGGCCTTGCACGGGCCTCTCCCCCCTGCCCCCCACGCACAGACAAACACACACTCACACACACACACACACACACACACACACACACACACACACACACACACACACACACACACACACACACACACACACACACACTCACACACTCACACACACTCAAACACTCACACACACGCACACACACACACACACACACACACACACACACACACACACACACACTCACACTCACACACACACACACGTGCACGGGGGCTGGCGGAGCTTGTAAACATGAAAGCAAGGCTGTCACAGGGTGGCTGCTCTCGGGCACGCCGGGCGGCGGGCAGACAGGTAGTGCTAAACGCCGATGCCACAGCGCATCAGGGTGAACGGGGCCGCCCGGGCTCCACCTGCCTGACCTGCATATAATGACTGCCCACTTCACACAAGCACGGGCACATTCGCCACGCAGCACTGCACGCCGCGCCACACCAACCATGCTGCTGCAGGCACCTCGTGTGCGTGTGTGTGTGTGTGTGTGTGTGTGTGTGTGTGTGTGTGGCACACATCTCTTCATCTCTTTCCCATTTAAATGTGTGTGTGTGTGTGTGTGTGTGTGTGCATGTGGGGATAGGGGCCAGCCAAAGGGATTGTGTGGTGCATATTTTGCTTTCATAACTGAATAATACAACAAAAGCACCAGGACAGTGTCCTACAATGCCATGGACAAAATCATTTCAATTCTATTACTATATAGTGACTAGAAACAGCTGCTCTGAGTAGACATGGTGTATGTGAAATGATTAACTATATGTTTGGTGTGAGGCTCAGCTAAGTTCAGCTAAGAAGATGCCAGTAGAGGTGTTGTGTCATGGTCTCCTAGGTTGCCGTTCTATGCCACAGGTCAGGTGAGTGGCTCTAAACTCCACACTGCTAAGGTGTGTAGTCAACACCTCGGCTAAGAGAGGCCAAATGTTGACAAGTTGCGGTCCTCCATTTCGGCACGGACTTACAGCGCAATAAAATACATGATTTATTCATTCCGCTACCGGCACAGTCTCGTTCTTAATCAAATTTTCAGACGTTTGATTTTAATTAATGGCGCCTTCAATGTTATCTCTGTGTTAAATATTAAATGGCATGCGCCTGCCTCCACAGACACATTACGCCTCAGATGTGAGCACCTTCCACAGCCTTCCTCATTACTCCTTTCTTTTGTTGTGTTTTTTTTTCTCTCTTTTTCTTCTGAGGTTCTTCTGGAATGAAATCTCGAATTGATAATCAACAGATCTACATCTCGTAGAGATGACTTGCATAGAGAAAGAGGGGGCAGGACAATTGCTTTTCTTCTCGACAAGGAGCTGTTGAGGATTGACAGTTTCATTATCATCTCCGATTACACGCGAGACACTTGATCTTTCACTCACTTTCCGCACGCGGAGCGATACACGGCTATACACCAAAAAATTGAAACGGCACAAAACGACAAAAAACAACAGCAGCAGCAACAACAACAAAAAAGGCAGGAAAAAAAAAGATAAATTGGGGGGCTACTGCACACATTAGAGATGATCTTAAGTTGAGGAGTCATAATTCAATGAGATAAACATTCGCGCCTGAGCTGTGTCACATGCTGATCTGCCTCGCGGCGCATGAAGCTTCTCTCCAGCTGTGTTTACACTCCGAGGGAGAGATGCAAGGCCTGTTTATTTATTTATATATGTACATTTTTTATTTATTTTTTTTGCATTTGTTTGGGGGGAAAATGTGCTGCAGGTGGGCAACTCTCGAGGTCTGTCGCTTCCAGACGGGACTGAAGCATGGAGAACGCGATTTACGGCTAAAAGCTCTGACTTTGATCGGGACTTTGATAGGCTTATGGGAAGAGTAGGCAGGTGAAAAAACAACTCTGTACAGATGCTCAGGAGGGACAGAAAGGACGGGGTGTGCACTGGTAAATCCAGCGTGAGGCAACGATGATGTTGAAATATGAAATATAACAGGGACGTGAAAAAATGTCATGTCAATGTCACTGCAATTACTGGAATGATTCTACTGCAAAGTTTAGCGCAGAAATGACGATAATGCGTTCGGAAATGAGCGGATCTCATACACATATGCTGCAGTGGTGAGAAGTTTCTGTTTGACTGTGTCTTACTCTACGTTAAGGAATGTGTCTGGGGGGGGAAAAAAAGGCAAGGGCAATTGGGAAATGACTGCAGTGTCAACAAGAGAACGGATGAATCAGAAAGACAAACACAGAGACAGGAGAGAGTGAGATAAATGGGGGAACGAGAGACTGACAAAAGAGAGCGTAATGGAATGCTACATCGGGACAGAGAGAGACAGAGAGAGAGAGAGAGAGAGAGAGAGGGTGGGGGGGAGAGAGAGAGAGAGAGGGAGAGAGAGAGGAGGAAGTAGAGAGGGAGGACTGTGGGAGAGTCAAGGTTGTCTTGCTTACCACACGCTGCTTGATATTGGGCTTCTGCAGGATCCACTCGATGTCCAGCGAGTCGCTGGACTGCCAGAACTGGTGGTGGCATGGCAGTGTGGCGTTGTCCCCGACAACCTGTTTCATCAGCGCCGTCTGGGCACTGGCACTCAGGAGACTCAGCAGCACTGCAGGTAGAGAGAGAGGAAGAGAGAAAGAGAGAGGGAGAGAGGGATGCAGAGAGGAGGGAGAGGGGGAGAGGAAGAGAGGGATGAAGCGAGGAGAGGAGAACAAAGAGAACAAAGAAGTGAGACAATACTCTTATGATGGAGTCTGGCAAACAACTGCGCTGCAGAACAACAGAGCTGCTGCTGCTCAAAGACTAGGAGAAAAGGCTGCAAGGAGGAAAGCAATATATGGCAATCCGTTCCTTAGGATGGAAACAACACAGTGAAAATGCTGATGGAGTATATGCCCCTATAATAGAATTAGAGCTGTCTCTTTCCCCCCCATTATAATCGCCTTGGTCAGTGCCCCAGTTTGCTATGATCTGCATTTGCTTTGCTTTTCTGCCCTCAAGTTTTTTGGAACACTGCCTCGAACAAACCGCTGGGAAGAGATAAACAAATCAAAACACAATAGTCACACACAAAAAAGCCTGAGCTCTCACAGATGGATGCTTATTCTTTCCACAACAGCCTATTTACACGCCATCTAAACACACTCGAGTATGTTCACATACATACAACAAGATAAAACAAATGTGACCTTGGCCTCATATTGACTATGGCTGGCTGAAACAGGCACTAATGCTATTTGATGATACTATCTTTTTCTAAATGAACAAAATAAGGTTTGTTTACCAACGAGGATTGAGGACATACTGTACACCAACAACCAATCAAAAGAACAGCAAATATGTGCATAAGTCAGTAGTGTCCTCCTATGGAGGGACGGTTGACACGGGGAATAGCGGCTGGGTACGGGAGGTAAGCAGAGGACAGGCTACGGCTGTTGGCCCCGGGAGCGCCGGAGGGGCGTGGGGCTAATTTACTGGCCGAGGGGCAGGCATTGCTGCCGGCTGGAGGGGAATTAGAGGCAGGCGTCAGGGGGATTTGCAGCCTCCTGGGTCCCAGGGGGGGTAGATGGGATATGTGATTCCTCCCACCTGCCGGAGCCGGAGCAGTGGCGGAGCACAAACAATGCCACTAGGCTGCATGCTTCTCGCCCGGGCTTACGCTGGGTGCAAAACAAGGCGGATATTTCTGGAGCTCCCGGCATTAGTTCCACGAGCACGTCTAATCTGCCGTAACTCGAGTGCTGCCACGGAGAAGTGCACTAGCTAGCGATCGCAAGCCAGAGCGACAGAGAGAGAGATAGAGAGAGAGAGAGAGCGAGAGAGAGAGAGAGAGTTGGGAAAGCTGGGGATTCACTCGCCCACTGCTCGAAAATAAAAGAGTTTGAGTGTTGGAACACGTCCCCGGTCAAGTAAATATTATGACACTGGCGTTATAGCCTCTTCATGACGAGGCTCTCCACGGGCCGCAAGTGTCTGGCCTGATCCCTCACTCAGCGGCCAGCGTTAAAGAGACAAGATAGACACTCTCCCGGGGCCCTGGGCGCTACGCAGTGTGTGTGTGTGTGTGTGTGTGTGTGTGTGTGGGTGGGGGGGTTGGATGGGGGGTGACGTTCGCTTTAAGTGTGTTGTGTCTAGACAGTGAGTGATTCGGCATTTGTCAACTCATCTGTCGGAATGCGTGTGCGACCCCTAACCCCGCCACGTGGGTGGCGACCTGTCCGTCGTCGAGACCTTGCGTCAACCCCCCGCATCTGTTTTGCCAGGGCCCGGCACTGAGTGATTGATGGACTCGGGTGCCCACTCGGCCAATGAGATGGCCGAGCTGGGTCACAGAGCCCGGACTCCCTTGGGTGTGCAAGTTGAAGGGTTTAATTACCAGCGCTAATTTAAAAGCATGTGACGTCAAAGCCCTTATGACTCATAATAAAGTAATCAAGGCTATGAATCCTGGGCAGAGCTAAAAAGTTCCCTACTTCTTCCCAACTCTCTCTCTCTCCCTCTCTTTCTCTCTCTATCCATCTCTCTCTCTCTCTCTCTCTCTCTCTCTAACTCTCACCTGGGCTCAGGTCCAAATCAACTACCATCAATCCCATCTAACATCCTGCCTCGCTCTGAAAGGAATACCTCACTCAAATTAATTAAAATTCAAATGAAATGCTCGTTTCATTTACCAAAAGTGCTTACAAATGCTAGTCCTGCTGAATGCCTCTATTTACTCCTACGGTATTCCACAGGGGGAGGAAGCTACCAAAAAGACATAATGTTCAGCACAAAATAATACAAATGTTTAAAATAATACACCCTCCCTCCCAGCTGACAATAGAGAGAGGTGAGGAAGCTGAGAACAAGCCAAATAGATTGAGACATAAAAAGCTGACAGAGGGCTGAAACGGGGACGAATTATCTGTGTGGAGCGCAGTATATCACCCTGGCATATCTCATCCTGCCATTAGGGGCTGCCACATTAAGCCATCGTGTCTCTCTCTCTCCCTCTCTCTCTCTCTCTCTCTCTCTCTCTCTCTCTCTCTCTCTGCAGGTCTCCTGCTGATGGGAGAAATTACCCAGGGCCCTGTGGCTCTCCCCACCCCCCACGGGTGCGTGTCAACCTAAAAGCCTGAGTCAGCGAAAGAAAATAAATAAATAAAATGAACAAAAAAAAGGAAAAAAAGAA
This sequence comes from Sardina pilchardus, assembly GCF_963854185.1. NCBI lineage: Eukaryota > Metazoa > Chordata > Actinopteri > Clupeiformes > Clupeidae > Sardina > Sardina pilchardus. Next base: position 13,384,518 of record NC_085006.1, on the reverse strand, counting down.
ATACACCGTGGCCAGCCAAGGAGCTCCCCCGCCAACCCAACCCTGTACCGAAACCCCCCTCCCACCACCACCACCACCACCCCGCCCCGAGCCATCCAGTGTTCATGACTTTTTAATGCAGAGTTCGCACACTCATTTATCTTGTGTGCGCACCGCCAATACCGGTTTGAATGGAGTTTTTTTTTTTACCCCCCTCCCTCTTCTCCTTGCCCCCCCCCCCCATCACTGCTAGAGTCCTCTATACCCCTCTGAGGTCTGTGCTTGCCGAGGAGACCTCTTTGCATAGCCCTTAATTGCTTGAGAGGTGGGCGGAGGGAGAGGGAGTGGGGTGAGAGGGCTGGGTGGAGGGATGGATGGAGGGGTGCGGTGGGGTGGAGAACGGGGTCGTCTGCAGTGCGTCCGGGCCGAGCAGGTCTGCTGGGAACACATCCCTGATTTAGCTCCACGGGCCTAATCAGAGACCCCTGGTTTCTCCCTCACCCACGGCTGAACCCGGAGCAGTGTGTGTGTGTGTGTGTGCGCACGGGTGTGTGTGTGCTCGATAACGCTTCACCTCCATCACATGCCTGGACCTCGATGGGCAAGATGGAATTATTTTCCTTGTCATACAATGAGAGCATTTCATCAAAGAAAAGTGTGTTTGTGTGTGAGTGTGTTTCACGTGATTAGGTATCTGTGTGTGCTAAATCCTATCAGAAGGTTAGTATGTTTAACACCCCACACAAGGAAAGAGAGAGAGACAGAGAGAGAGAGAGAGAGAGAGAGAGAGAGAGAGAGAGATTCATATTCATGTCTTGCTGCCTGAGTCTCTTTCTCATACATATCCACACACATCTGCTAGCACGACTCTTAAGTGTGTGTGAGTGCGTGCGTGTGTGTGTGTGTGTGTGTGTCCCTCTGGAGGAGGTGTAGCTCTGCTGGGTGTGTACCAAAAACATACTGTACTGTTGTGCAGCTAGCTGACTCATTCCTGCAGACTCTGGTAGGGTCAGTGGCATCTATAAATCAACAGTGCGCTCTGTTACGACTCTGATATTAAAACATGCTGGCAGGGGCTCGGCACACTGAATGAAAACTGACTTAAATGCCTCATCTGTCAGGGGAGATATAATATCCCGGCGTCATTGCCAAACCCGGCCCATGGAATGGCAAAAAATGGTTTGTCATGGATCAGAATCCTAATGTCTTCCATATGCGAGCAAACATGAAGCCATTTCTCGGATCCAGGAAGGCTTTTTGGGGAAGAGTCGATGCAGATGGCACGGCGGTCTGAAACCACTTGTCCGATGTTCCCCTGGCGTGTGGTGGTTTCACAGACAGTCAGAGGGGGAGGAGGAGGAGGGGGGACTTTTGGAGCCATAGTTGTGTTCAGCACAGCTGGGCAGCACAGAAACCACCAAAGGGTTTTTTTGAAATGTAGACAAGGGCACTTTTTTCGCTGAAATGTGGGCAGATTCCTCACCCAGACTTTTCTTCTTATTCTTGTATCCTTTTTTTTCCGTTTCCACTGATATAAAAAGACTATACAAGGGATTGTTTCTATATTTTATCTAGCAGGAAGGTGAAGGATCTGTACATAATCCGCTGATCTCTAAAAAAACAAAGTCTTGCTATAGCTGCTCTGGGCCAAGCATCAACACCACGTAAGGGCCATCCAGCGTGAGAAAGCATTTCACAGGTTATTTTTACCTTTGGGGCGCAAAGAGTGCAGTTAGAAGGAGCTGGGGTGGGCAGGCAGACGAACACAGAACTTTTGAGTGCAGAGGGCCTTGAAAGATTAGAGAGATAAAGGGTTCTTCAGCTATGCTTAAAACTAGCGATGCTCCAGCAGATCCTGCTGCGTTTCTCTCTCTCCCCCCCCACTGTTCTCCTCACGGGGCCGGGATCAAGCCCGCGTTACAGCGCCGATAGCTTTGGCCCCAGTGCGCTAACGCCTCCACTATACCCACTCTGGCCCAGCAAGAAGAAACAAAAGCGGAGCACTTTATAATTAACAAAAGAATGGTCTAAGCGGCGTGCCAAAAAAAAAGGGAGGGCAGAGAGATAGAGAGAGAATGAAAGAGAGTGTGAGAGAGAGAGAGAGACAGAGAGAGAGAGAGAGAGAGAGAGAGAGAGAGAGACAGCGTGAGTGAAAGAAGGGAACCAATTTCTGTGAAAAAGCCCTAGGGGGAGTTGTGCTCCAGTAAATCCGCCTCCCCACAGAATCCTGCAATCTTATTATAGTTGAGCCGGTGGGACACAGCAGGGCAGACGCAGCGACGCAGCCATGGTGACAGTGGTGCCACCCCCCCCCCCCCCCCCCACACACACACTCCAGATCCCCCCACACCCTCATCTCAGGCCCCAATGTCCAGCTTGATCGTTTGGGGGGTTGGGGGGAGAAACTGGGAGTCTCAGCCTGGCTCCCCTGGAGTCCTGCTGGCAGACCAGGCGGCGTTAATCTCCCTCTTGGCCTGCTGACCCACACTGCTGACCCTGCCCAGTGTCCCCCCGTCCTCCTTCCGTCCTGGCCAGAGGAGTCGTCCCCCCTCGCAGCCCCCTTGTGAGCGGGCGTCTGGGGTCGACAGGCTGGCGCAGCTCTCTCTCTCTCCTCCTCGGCACACGCCTGTATCGCCCCAAACCCTCGCCGCGAAAACAAAGAGCTGGATGGAGATGAAGAGAAGTGTCGTGGCGCCCTGATGTGCCACTGTGTGTGTGCTAGTGTGTGTGTGTGTGTGCGGAGGTGTTTGTGTGTATGCCTGCGTGAGTGTGTTTGGGGGAGGCAGTGTGCGTCTGTGTGTGTGTGTGTTTTGTGTGTGTGTCAGTGTGTGTGTGCGCGCATGTGTGTGTGTGTGTGTATTTGCGTGTGTGTGTGTGCTTGCATGTGCGTTTTAGAGTTATCCTTCAGCTATCTTGGCAGGCACTGCAGATTCCTGGAACAATGCAAGGGCAGTGATCTAAGATAAGCCGCGGCTGGATAATTAGCAGTGATGAGGCCGGGGCGTGAGGATGCTGAGTGGATTTCCATGTAGCGGACGCCTTGATCAGCCTTTGTTATGCGCAGCATCGGCCGCATTCCTTTAATGCAGGGGGACGATGCTTTTTAAATCGCTCCCCCTCTCACTCTGCA
>NC_085006.1:13354473-13378709 GCF_963854185.1 Sardina pilchardus | reverse complement strand
CCTCCAATTCCCCGAATTCATTTAGCATTCTCCCTCAGACACACACACAAAAAAAAAAGAGGGAAAATATTACGATGTGTTCCCAGTGGGACATCTAGTCATGCTAACGGAAACAGAACGAGATAACGAGTCAGCGCTTGCTTATTTCACTGACGTTCGAAACGGTCTGACGTTCTGCGTATGTTGCGTGTGTTTGGCCCCGAGCGCGCAGCTGTCCAGGATCCTATGGAGGTTGTCATCATTACGGCAACGAAATCCCCAGCGTAGCTTAGAGGAGAAGCCCTTTCTGCAGGCGAGTAGAGCCAGGTTAAGGCCGCCAGCCGTATTTCACAGAAACCACACGATCCCTCCATCCTCCTTCCCCTCACTTGCCCCTCTCTTCCACCCCTCTCTCTCTCTCTCTCTCTCTCCTTTCTCCCTGACTCTCTTTCTCTCTCTCCCACTCGTTTCTCTTTCCTCCCTCCACATTCATGTGGCCCAGTAAAAAAGCTCAGCAGCGGCCTTATGACAGAGTGGAAAGAAGCAGACGGCTTAAAAGGCTCAAACGCGGTGAACACACACACACAGACACACACACACACACACCGTTGTGCCAACAGTCGCCGGCTGACTTTTAATTAAAGCCCGATTCGTCATTCGGAATGGATGTTCAACATTTAAATTTTAATTATGGCAATGCATCTTGCGGAACCCTGACACCATGGGAGGCTTATCTTCAGACGCCTTGATGGAGGAGAAGAAGAAGAAAAAACAAGATGAAGAAAAGCTCAAAACAAAAGAGGGGGAAGTTGGAACCCCAAAACCAAACGCTGCGATGGATGTTGTCCCTGCACGGTCAATCTCAGACAGACACACACATAAACATAAACATATACACACACACACACACACACACACACACACACACACACAAACACACATACACACACATACGAACACACACACACACAAACAACCACATACACACACATACACATACACATACACACACACACACACACACAGAAAATGTCAAAAATCCACAAGTCACCAGGAGTGAAACGGCCTGGCGTGCAGGAGATAAAACGCTTTAGTTAACGATGAGCCTCTGCTCTGGCGAGTCTGGGCAGTTTGAGGTCTCTCCCTCCCTTTCTCCCCCCACCCCTCTCTCTCTCTCTCTCTCTCTCTCTCTCTCTCTCTCTCTCTATTTCTTTCTATCGCTCTCTCTCTCCTCCCCTCTTCCCCCCTCTCTCTCTCTCTCTCTCTCTTACTCACTCTCTTTCACAGCTACGGGCCTGGAAACAAGCCGACGCAACCGTGCCCTCTCTCCCTTCCTGTCCGATGGCCGATCGCACTAATGTATGTGCTGCCCTCAGCAGAGCCCGGCGTGGAGGGGGCCTGGAGAAATAGCCCACATAAACATAAAAATAAACCTGATCCCCGAGCCTTGCGCTGTGCAGCACTTGCAGAGCTACGAGGCTGCAGCAAAGAGACTACTGAGGCCCTGCCCAAGTCTCCGACTGCTGGGGCTATCTAAGAGCCCTTTCCGCCTCCGTGTCTTGAGCTTGTGTCTCTGTTGGATGGGGCAAAATGTGTGTCCGTTCGTGTGTGTGTGTGTGTGTGTTTGTGTGTGTGTGTGTGTGTGTCTGCAGTTGCGTGGGCAGCGTAAAGGGCATGGATTCCCTGAAGCATGCACACAAAGACACACACACACACACTCACACACATATACACACAGAGATCTTGTGTCCAGAAGTAAAATGTACGCATTTACAGTGGTTAGGGAAATCCTTTGAAAAGGCCTTAAGTGCCAGTGTATGTGCATGTGTGCATGAGTGAGTATATGTGCATAGCTACAGACCCAAGCATTGTGAGAATAAGTATGTGTGTGTGTGTGTGTGTGTGTGTGTATATGTGTGTGTGCGTGTTAGTGTTTTAGAGCCCATAATAGAGTGAAAACAATGGCAAAATGTGAGAGACATGGCTCAGCGATTTGCCCATATTAAAAGAAAACACACTCAAATCCCTTCAAGATATTACCTTAACTTTCATGTAATGCTACACCTTTAAAAGAAAAAACACCCCCACACTGAAAACAGGCTCTAACTCTCTTCTCGCCTTTTCCCCTTTGTCTGCTATTTTCTTTCCTTCCTTTCTCTCTCTCTCTCTCTCTCTCTCTCTCTCTTTTGCGGCAAGGAACACTCTAAGTGGCGTCTCAGACTTATTTCCTTTGGCGTGAGGTAGCGAGAGAGGGGAGAAACTGGGGGACATATTCATCATCGGAGAGAAAAGATGCAGGAGGAGAGAGGAGCAGAAGGAGACACGGAGTACACACACACACACAGACACACACACACACACACACACACACACACACACTCGAGCCTCCCTCTCGCCTCCTCCGAGTTCAGGCCGTGTCTGACCCTGCCATCCAAACAGATGGTGTAGCCACAGAGGAGAGCTGCTCTCTGAATCTCAGCCCTGTCAGGCTCTCTGCCTTTTTACCTGGATTCCACCAGAAAAAAAAAAGAAAAAAATATTCAGCTGAGCTAAGAGTCCACGCCTCACGGCATGCTATTTTGGTGCAGTGTTCTAAATTAAGCTACAAGCACAAGGGCTGGTCCTCTTCTCCAAAGAGTCATGCTTTTTAATATAGCTCAGTGACAAAGACAACAGCGGAGGAAAAAAAAGATGGAGGGTGGATTGACTTGAAAGGAAACAGATAAGAGACACGGAGACCGAAGTTGTAAATATTCTCAGAGAGGTAATTTTATGCACATTTGCTTATATCTATTCACTTAGGGCTTCTGAGGCTTCTAATGAATTCAAATGAATACGAAATTCAAATTTAGAATAAGGATTCACAGTTGCCATTGAGTAGTCAAGCCACAGGGAACTGGCTGATGAATTCCTTTAATGTCAGCCTAACACACCTGCAACTGAAGTCACTGTCCTCTCTTATCAAGAAGCCAAAATGGATGGCCCTTTCCCCCTCTTATTTATGCGGTCTAATCTCCATTTGTGGCTGGCTGCTTGCGTGCCTCTCTCATATTGTTAGAGCTGGATTTGAGCATTGACCTCCACCGATCGATACTTAATAAGCTTTTGTGCAGCTCAGCCCATTTTGCTGCAATCTGCAATTTTTTTATGTCCATTAGGTGGAAAATACAGCTGACTAGGTGCATGAGCCGCCGCCGCACCGAAATGTATCTTCCTCTTCGCCGGGGCCCTGTGTGTTGATGGATGCTCCGTAACTGTGGATGGCCAGTGCAAAAAAAGTGAAATACTGTCTGCCTGGCGAGCCTTTTAGTAAATGTAATTTAATACTCTTGACGGGTTTTTCACCCCCGCCCGCTTTCTTTTAACACACCTTTTGACTTTGACTGCTGACGAGTCTCACACCTTGAAAGGTGGCAATAAAAAGAGGTGGCTTGAAGGGGGCTGTGAGGCTAATTCAAAAAAAAAAAAAAACCTTCCCCTGAGACTCATGCCGGCCTTGAAAATCCTGCTTGGTAGATGATAAAAGGGGAGATCCTCACGATCAACACTTTACCGATTATTCACTTAGTTGTCAAAAATGCGGGCAGACTCTGTTCGTCCACAAAAGTTTTAGAGGAAGACTCTGAGGCCATTACGGCAAACTGAAAACGATTGCCAGAAGCGAGCAGCCACGAAGGCTTGGCAGGGATCCGGCGGGGATTTATACTCTTCGCAACCTTCCTGTCACGCCTCCATCACCAAGACTGAGTCTGTTGTCGGTGCGGACGCCCTGGGGTTCACTCAAGGTGAGGCGTGGCATTCCGCGACGCAGGTTCTTTATCACCGAACTCGGGCGGCGGCGGCGCAGGAGTGAGACGTAAACACAGCAGAGCGACGGAGCGGCTCCCATGTTGTACATTTTACAGACTAATTGAAAACAGACGGGAGCTGCTAACTCCTCTCCACCCTCCTCATCTCTCTCTCTCTCCCTCTCTCTTTCTGTGTGTGTGTGTGTGTGTGTGTGTGTGATGTGCCGTGCCTGAGACACACAAGCGCCGTCTCGGGCCATCGCGACGTCCGCCTGACGGATCATTTTACCCCATCGACAGAGCGGAAAATAACGTGTGGCGATACCTGAGATGCGGCGCGGATCAACACCGCCGAGCCACTGACAAGGACTGACACATCAGCAGTGACCATCGCGGCCGAGGTGTTCGACGGGGCCACAGCTGCATGGCTCAGAGGCCTTTAAAGTGCCATTGATCTGTGGGGAGTGTGACAAAGACAAACTGTGGCCTCCGCTTCATACGACGAGCGGGGCTTGCAGGAAGAGGTCCCAGTCCAGCATGGACGACTGCTAATGGAGCAGGCTACCATCTGTCCCACCTGCTATGGAGGACCACTGCACCATTCCAAAGCCCCCGCACTCGCAACATGCCTGGGCTCACACATACACACACACACACACCCACACACACACCCACGCACTCTCACAGACGCACACACAAATTTGCACAACCACACATGCTACAGTGGTTATACAGATTTTCCCTGGTATTATTGCAAATAATGACTCAAAATTACACATAATGTTAAACATATCCCGTTCATACCAGCAATTTCCTACGCAGCAGCCTTTAATAAAAGACCCTGCATTAAACTTAATATTTAGCCGCAAAATGCAGTAAACCGCAACATATTAAATGTGCCCCGCGTAGAAATTGCCCGTCAATATAACTTCAAAATAAACAGGTTTCATAGATTTGCTCAAGTGTAAAATGTGCAGTGCCGAAAAAAGAAAACGTGGTTTCACAAGGTTAGGCTCGCTAATGAAAACAACTCAATAGTCGTGCTCACTGGACAGTGGGTCTGATTGAGAGGGTGATTCATTAGCTTTGCTAAGCTCCCGGGTTGAGCTTGAGTCAGTCATGCCCAGATAATGCATGCAGGTTTGATCCCAAAGCTCATACCCTTTTCCCATCCAATTCCGGCCCCCAGCCCACGATCCCCTTTGAAAATATGACCGCGAGGGCATATGGTGGAGCCCATTCCCTTCTGGCGTGCTTCCTCTATTCGGGCCACCCTGCTTCTTACACAAGCCTTGATCCTCTCCCCACATAAGCCTTCGGGACACAGCTTGGTTTTTCTGATATGTGTGGCTATGCCCTGGGCTATATGGTGCTCCCAGCCCCTACCCAACTTTCCCCCCATCCACCCACCCCTGCCTGCACTCCCACCCCACCCCCCTGGATCCCGGTGAGGAATGCCCACGTGGCCACATCCGGGGGAAGGACTCAGTGACTGAGAGGAGATTGAAACCAGATGAATAAGGCAAGGAGGGCGCTCGGAGCAGCAGGCCTCATTGGGGCTTTTTGGGGCTTTTTTTCTCTGCGCGCCTGGAGCCTGATTAGAAGGCCAGGCCAGAGCTGGGGCTCAGGCAGGGCGTTCCCCCCCTTCCCTTCCCTCGCCGACGCCTCGGGTGGCGCACACATTCTATGAGGCAAACGAACGCGAGCGCTCTGATTGGCCCGGGTCCCTTTCTGTTCCCACTGCAAAATGTTTAAAGATTCCATTGCGATGCTCGCTCCTCTGTACACAAACCCCGACTCGTGCACTCTTTCCAGAAGGATGAAAGGAGAGGGTTTGTTTATTGACAAGACATATGGGCAGAGGAGAATGTCACCTCATATCTTAACAATTTCGTGGGGGAAGAGAGAGCAACAGAGAAAACTAGGCCATCGGGGTGTAGCTGAAGTTTGACGAGGATGCCCAGGAAAAAAATGGGGACAAACTGAAATTTGTGGGAGGGAATCTGGAAAAAGAACCTATTTCAAAGCAAACCGTTGTCAGGGGCTACATAAAAGAAGGGGAAAAGACTCTTGATCAGTACCATGTTTAATATCTTGCTGAGCAACATTACCAACAGCCTTTCATCAAAACAGGAAATATTTTATGGCACCGAGCCTCTGCAATAAATTTCAGCGCTGCCGCATTTCTGACTCTTTCATGGGATGAAGAAATAGCAGCCTTCGCTTTGGGATATGTGTTCTACAGCTTAGTGGCATAAAGTTCACTTCCCAGTCAAGGAGTGTGCTCAGCCGAAACAAAAGTTGAGCAACGCAATCTCGTCCAGAGTGCGCTGAGGGGACGCGCAGCGGAAGAAAAGAGCAAAAAAAAGAAAGAGAAACAAATAAACACGGCGGCCTTGTTTTTCCAGCTTGCCGGCCAGCGAGAGAGCAGCCTTGCTGGCCCTGCCACGTGTCCCAGGGAAGGAGCCTCACCCAGCGCATGTGGTCAGCTCACTAAACCCACAGGGTGTGTGTGTGTGTGTGTGCGTCCGGGAGTGTGTGGGGAATTTAAAAGAGGCCTTGGTGGTGGATGGCTGTCCACAAAATGAGACTTGCGCCCCCACCCCTCCCCAGACACACACACACACACACACGCACACATAGACACAGGCACAACCCCCACACCCTCTGGGACGATGCTGTCGTTTTTTCCAGGCCGGCGTTCCAGGACCGTTTCCTCACCGACTCCCAGCTGCTTGTGCCTGCATCACAGCACAGCACACAAGCACTACACCACCATGCTCAGTTGCCTGGCACTAGCAACGGTCCCGTGACATTGCAGCAATGTCACTGTGCTCCTGCTGTTGCTGCTGCTGCTGCTGCTGCTGCTGCTACTGTTACTGCACTGTTCCTTCTGCTTCTGGAAGCTGAACCTCTCTCACACACACACACACTCTCGCCATGGGCGGCAGCACCTTGGTAATGCACACCTGGATTATTCATTGGATGTGCACATATTTGATGAGCGGCAGCAGGGCAAATGGGAGATTAACCTTGCGTCCGTTTGCAGGTTCCCTTCCACGTCTTGGTGTACGCGAGCCCCCTGCAGACGCTTCCGAGTTGTATTTTTATTATTGCGCTTCGGAGGGAAACTGACAGCAGAGCCCTCCCCCCGTGAGGCAGGAGAAAATGCGCCAGCTCCTTCAGCCCTTTTTCTCTCTGTATAAAAACCACAAGCAGACCAAAAGTCCACAAGCAATTTAGCATGTTTAATGATGCCCCATAAAACCGAGGGGGAAAAAAGTGCGGGGAGAAAAGGTAAAAAGGCCCGCCACGCTTACATGGCTCTTGTAACACCGTCAGACGCGGAAGACCACCTGGTGTTTACCTGCTGAGGGAGGCGGTGATAAAAGCTTTGCAGCTTTCCCACAACACATGTAAGCTTATTATTCCCAAAACCAGACTCCTGTGAGTGACGTGGAGGTGCAGCTGCCAGGGCTGTTTCTTTTCTTTCCTCTTGTTCTTTTTATCCCTTTACTGTCTTCCCCACTGACCTGAACAGTTCTCTACATGAATCACCACCGAGGCCCTTAGACTCCCAAGTCTGATCCCCCTGTGACAATACCCATTACAGAGAAACAGCCACCCCATTCTCAAATGAGGCCCTTGATTATTAATGCAGCGAAGAAGGCACAGGGACTCCATGAGATAGGTGTTCTGTTAGATAATAGATATGTCATCCGAAAGGATAATTTCACAGTCCACAGCATTTGCATTCCATTTTTTTTAGGCAAAATACCAAAATGCAGGTATAGAATGTCTCCTATTATCCTCAGACCTCTATACTGTACATCTCTTCCTCTCATTTTGGTGTGTATCTCTTTCATTATCATCCATAACATTTACTCTTTATCTTTCTCTAACTCCCTCCCTCCATGCCTTCCCCATATTCCACCTCGGAGGTGCATTATGCAGACACCCCCCCCCCCCCCCCCACACACACACACCCTAAGTTCCTGTTGTGGTGCCACAGCAGCAGTAATAGCAGCAGCAGCAGCAGCAGCTTCAGCACCCCAGCATGGCACTGCAGGCAGTTGTGGGAGCGCAGGACTAATCAGCACTGGGCCCCTTATAGCCATGAGAAAGCCTGCCCTGGAGGGCAACACAAATGGGATTTATTTTTGGCACCAGGATGTAGAATCTTATTTAAGGCGAGACATGCTAAGTGCTTTGTCTCTTATGCATCAGCCCAGGGGGCGATATTTTTCTCTTAATTAAAATGGGAGTAAGGTGCTACTGCTTCGCAGCGTGAGGCAGTTTGGGTGGGTTTTGGGGTTTGCCTCGGTGGGGCCTTGTCGACCAAGTTTGGTCACGATTCCTCTTTGCCGCCACTTTTTTTTTTTTTTTTCCACACCATAGCTTCTGGTTGTGCTGATGCAAGGGCTTTGTCTCAAGATTAATGATGGGCATTTGGCTCCCCGAATCCTACACAGAGGTTAAAAAACAACCTCCGCCCGGCGAAGCTGTGCACCATGCAGTACATGCTCGGCGCACTCCAAAAGGCAATTTTTCCTCCTCCTCCATTTCACAGCACCGGCAAATAAATAAAAATCCACACACACACACACACACACACACACACACGTCTTGCCTCCGCTCGCCACTGTGGGGGAAAGAGTCTCGGCTTCCTCCAGCCAAAATCTGATCTCAGGCACCTCAGAAAAGGGACAACGCCATTCGAAGAAGAAATGAGAAAAAAAAATAATACAAATTGCTCGGTGTGTTTCTGAAAGGACAGTCAGTGTGTGCATTTCCATATCATCATGGATATCAACAGTGGGGATGGAGCTTATCGTGGATTGAGTGCATGTTCCGGCGCTGTGATAGAGGCACGGGCGTATGGGGATGCTGCAACTGATTTATGTTCTCCCCTGTCAAGCGCAATATCACACACACATCTGGCCCCAAGGCTCCATATTCATAAATAACGTGCTGTGACTGTCATCCTTTTGCAAGGAGAGGGAGAGAGAGAGACGGAGATAGACAGAGAGAGAGAGAGAGAGAATCCTCAGCATCCTTCTGACCTCGACCATGCCCGATAAGCTAAGCCTCCTGAAACACACAGGCACTGTGCCCTCTCAGTTTCCTTCCCCTGACTGCCTTGCTTTTGAACAGAACGCTCAGGTAATGCCTTATGATGCTATGAGATATCCCCTGCAAACAGGAGAAATAAAACGAGCGAGACAGAGAGAGAGAGTGAGAGAGAGAGAGAGAACGAGAGAGAGAGAGAGAGAGAGCGCGGGGGAAGATGCTAAGAGATAGTGACAGAGAGAGAGAGAGGGAGAGAGATGGTTGGAGAGCGCAGCATTCTAGCATTCTCTGCTTGGTCATCTCTCAGCAACGATCATATCAGGGAAAGCTACAGCGGGTGCTCGGGGTCAGACAGAACCGAGCGCTTTGAAGAAACTCCTGTGCTCTCTCCTTCCCCCTTTTTTGTCTCCCTCCGCTTGCCGTCGCTGCGTCATCGGCCATGACACTCTGCTCTCTGCAGCACACTGAGGAGGGTCGCTGCGTCTCCTTAGAAGTGGTGGTGGATAGGAGTGGGTGTGGGGGGACACAGGGGACGGGGGGTGTGGGGGTGGTGTGTGGAGACAGGGTGAGGTTAGGGCTATGCCTGGAGGAGAGAGAGAGGGAGAACATCCATCCCTCCTACATCCCTCTTCCTCATCTTCCTCTTCCTCCACCCACCCTTACCGCCCTTTTTCTCCCCGGTACACAAGCCAAGGCAGCCGAGGCGGCTGTGACTTGCGCGCTGCTCAGTCAAGAAGAATAATGCACGTGATATGCATGGGTGGACCCATGCCAGGGTAATGACAATGCTCTCCCCAGGATTTGAATAACAGGAACTGATTAAATCATCTTCGGTTCTGTCCCAGCTGCCCCGTGTGGCCCACTGCAAGCTGGAGCCGGGGAAGATCAGAGGCCAGTCGCCGTCACCGGGCCGGGCCGGCCGGCGCTGCTGTGGCGGCTGACGGCACCGGATCTGTTTCAGCCGGGCCACTGGCTCCCAGCTTATTAATCACACGAGCCCCCGGACGCAATTTAGATTCCCTATTCTCCTGCGGATTAGGGCCGGCTTAATCTGCTTCAGCCGCAGAGCCATCTTTCTCGTATTAATATTTCTATTAGGCCCTGCCAGGCGCACGTCTGATGTACTGTGCTAGCACAAGTCAGCTGCATGGGAACGACTCCTGTGATGGTGAGTGAGAGTGTGTGTGTGTGTGTGTGTGTGTGTGTGTGTGTGTGTGTGTGTGTGTGTGTGCGCTGGGGGAGGTGGTAGAGGTGGTCATGCGGGGAACGGGCAAGGTCTCCTGCTCTGACTGGGTTATTGTGCTTATATGCCCATATATGTAGGAGAGGGCTGAAACGCAAAGTCCTATTTCATCCAGCTGAAGCCGGTGCATTGTGATTACTGTATGCGCCTCTGGTGTGGATGAGAGGCAAGAGCGCTGGACATGATTTAATGAACAGCATTCCACTCTCCGGAGCAGGGAACGTAATCTTGGGCGGACACACACACACACACACACACACACACACACACACACACATCAATGCCCCCACACTTATAAATGCACACACAAGCATATACCCATCAACCAATACACTGGTGCAGACACCCATTCACATACCCACACAACCACCCACACAAATATACACTGGCATACAAACACACACACACACACCAAAGCCCCATTTCTAAATCTGCACACAAACATACACACCCCACCCACAAATAGACACTGGCACAGACACCCATCCTCATCCCCACACACAAATGCACGCTGGCACACACGTACACACACACACACACACACAAACACTGAAGTCATGGTGTTGCCCCTGGGGACAAAGCTAGACTCAACTGAACGACCTTCAAGCCCCACTGTTTTCTTCCCTCTCCCTCGTATCTTTCATAAACCTGTCCCTAGTTGCTCCTCTAGTAATCAGGGGTTGCGATGCGCATACGAGCTACGAAGGTGAAAAGGACAAAACTGTTCAACCTTTAAAGAAACACGACCTCAACGTGACACAGATCCTAAATTAGAAACAAAGTGTTAAACATGACTCCGTTTCAGTATCTCTCGTACCGCCTGCCGTTTGATTCTAACTGAATACGGCTTTATCTTCATCAAGACTTGTCTCTCATGCACGCAAGGTACCGCTCGCATGCCTCAGAGCTCTGGATGACAAGGTGCCTGCGCACTCCTGGCATGATCGACTGTGTAATGTCATTGCATTTTACAAGAAATTAATCTTAATGTCACTCTTTCTCCGGCCCTTGAATGTCAGTGGCTTTTAATTGGATGGCTGAAATGGCAGTGTTGTTTGTGGCCGTGGGCAACAGGGAGTGGGAGCATATGAGGTGACTAGCTGGAGTGTCACTTTTTTTGATCCAGTGTTTGTTTTAGATCTGTGGCAGGGGAACAGCATGATCCACACTCAGAGTCTGTACCTTTGTTAGACATTGTGTTTTGAAAGCCTCCAAGACAACACCAGAGAAAAAAAACCCTCCCATTTGCCATTATATTCTAAGACGGTACCAAATAGTTTGTCATGTCATGTTTTGAAAACTTTCAAGATGACAACATAGAAAAAAAAAAACATCCATCAAGACTGTACCAAAACAAAAAGGAACACAAAAAAGTTTTCAGTGTACCAGTTGTTTTTATTTTCTAAAGCTGACTACTCCTAAAAGTGCATCGCCTAGATGTTGTTTTTGATTGCTTTGTTTTTTTTCTCTGGTCATATGCCCGAGTGCAGAAGCGCTGACATGCCCACATAAACGCAGGGTCACTGCACTGGAGGGCGGCCGCAGCCTCAGTGGGGTGGTGCTGCTACAGTGGAGAGGTCACTGTTCAGAGAGCTGGTCTCCAGGCCTCCAGCCCCCCCTCCCCCCCACCCCCCCCCCCAGCTGCCCATCCCCTGGCCCTGTCCGAGCCCAGAGGGGGATCCCGGTGGATGGACATGACAGCCTTGTCACAGCTAGGCCACCACCGTTGGGGGCTGGGGCTGGTGGAGCTGAGACTCCCCCCCCCCCCCCTCCACCTCCATTGCATGACTGATGCCACATCCCAAATCACTGCACTGCCCCTTAACATCTGGTTTGGGGGCAATCATCCCCTGACTTTATTGTCCACTGGTTTTAATGAGCGCGATGGATGGACAGGACACGCCTCTTGCTCCCCCCCTCTCCGCCTATACAGTAACCCCCCCTCTAGGGTCTTAGCTGGATGATGTACCGGAATGATGTGGCAATGATCGCTCTGGGTCCAGCATCACTCACACGGAGGCCAACGAGGAGGGGGGGGGGGGGGGGGTATTATAATGTTAACGTATGAATGAGGCTGACCGAAGGTTGACCTGATCCGCTTTCACACATCCCGAGCCCTGAAGCTAATAAACATAAATGTTTTGTCTCTGCTGGACAAAAAAAAGTTACTGGAGGTCAAAACGTTGTCGCTCGAGCCAAAAATAAACTGTCTGGCTGAATTAATTATTCCTACACCAGCGCTTGGTGAACAGACCAACGCAGTGTTCATCACGGGCACAGGCTTAATCCATAAACTAATCAGGGTGTCGAGAGTTAAATCCTGACCAATCAGTGGCCAATAACCCCCCTGTGAGGTCTTAGGTCATAACAGGCTTATAGAGTATGCCCTCGGCCCTCTCAAAAGAAAACAGACCGGACCATCCTCATGGGCGTCTGAAGAGGAAAGATAGAGAAGTAAAAACCCTCTCTGACACACACACACATAGACACACACACACACAGTCACTCACACACACACACACACACATCTGGCCTGCACATTCAGGCATTTAAGCCAAGTCACTGTATCACAGTTTTGAAATGCTAAAGGAATTCAGTCGGCAAAAAGTTCTCCATAGGGAATCTCCTTCATGGCAAAACAATCCGAAGCCTTCATCTCTGTCGCCCCATTTGTGCAATAAAAAGAGCACTTTTTTTTATAACAGTGCAGCCAGTCTAGGATATAACAGCAGAGGGCCATCCATCTATAAGTGCAATCCTAAAGCCCTTTCTATCCACTTGTGCTGAGAGGCAGAGAGAGATAAAGAGATGATGGCCTTCCTCTGACTACCCCATTACATAAAGGGCTGCTTCTATGCAAGGTAAACACTTGAATGCAATGTGCCTATACATGGTAATCAGGTGGAAATTACTATTATATGGGAGGCTACATCAAAACACATACTGTTCCTGGTCTGCGCTGTTGTATAAGTGTTGCTCGCTGTGCGCAAAGTATATTATTGTCTTTTTTTTCTCTGACCTCTCATCAGGGAACGTGTACCTGTTATTTCTCTTCTCTCTCCTGCTCACTCAGTGTTAAAGGTAAACACAGATGACCTACTTCATCTTTTAGACACACACACACACACACACACACGCACACACACACACACACACTGGCATACACACACACACACACACACACTGGCATACACACACACACACACACACACACACACACACACACACACACACACACACACACACACTCTGACCCCAACCCTAACACTGAGCCACAGCAAACAGCGGGAGTGCATACCAGGCCCAGAGCAGACGGCCTGTTGTTTGGATTAGCTGAGGGAGAACAGGACCCCTGGGAGGACTGGTGGCTGTGAACGGCACACGTTCGGTCGACAGGCCGCTCTCGTCCTCCAACCACCCTCCCCCCCACCCATCTCCCTCACTCCTCTCTCCATGTCAAGCTCCTCTCCCCCCTCTGACTCCCTTCCTCCCTCTCCTCCCTCCATCCCTCCATCTCGCGCTAGCTCCCCGCTCCGGCCCTTATACAGGCATGGCTGCCAGCCCTCGCCTTTCATGGGAGAGCGGACTGCCTGTGCCGAGCGCCCTCAGTTTGATATAATCCACACAAAAGAGAGGGAGAGGGAGAGATCAAGAGAGAGGGAGAGACACAGAGAGAGAGAGAGGGAGAGATCAAGAGAGGCCGAGACATAGAGAGAGAGAGAGAGAGAGAGAGAGAGAGAGAGAGAGAGAGAGAGAGAGAGAGAGAGAGAGAGAGAGAGAGAGGGGGGTGGGAGGAGAAAATGACAGGAGTGAGTGAGCCAGAGGAGACACAGGGATGAGGAGTGTCTTGCCTGGGTTTACTCTAGTGCTGTCTGGCCGCCTCTCCGGTTGCACCGCTTTAGAGCGCTTCCTTTCCGGCCACGGTGACACCTGAGTGTCCAGACAAGGACTCGGGCTGCGGGCGGAAACTTACAAAGTGGATCTTACCTCCTCGACTACACACCAGCTTACATCTCCATCACTCATTCTCCCCCTCTATCTCTCCCCCTCTCTCTCTCTCTTTCCATTTGTGTTTCCCCATTATTGACTATATTTCTCTCTCTCTCTCTCTCGCTCTCCGCTCTCTCTCTCTCTCTCTGTCTGAGTCTGCCCGGCTCAGTCAGTCCCTGAGTATGTCTGTGCTGATACAACA
The DNA here is from genome assembly GCF_963854185.1 of Sardina pilchardus. Taxonomy (NCBI): domain Eukaryota; kingdom Metazoa; phylum Chordata; class Actinopteri; order Clupeiformes; family Clupeidae; genus Sardina; species Sardina pilchardus. The sequence goes on along the minus strand of NC_085006.1, from coordinate 13,364,437 downwards.
CAACCCACTCACTCCGATGGGAGGATGCGGCTCGCTGCTCGTGCGTGGCTGCCGCAGCTCGGGGGAATCATGGCAAGCTTATTACTAATGGAGGAGTCCGGCTAGCGCCATGCATACGCATTAGAATTGACATACCTTAATGGAAGCCGTTAGAAAACCACAACACTTTAAACAAGTTATGGGAATTAACGCTCGGGTTATTGATCTGGGCGCTGGGTGGCGGCGGTAAATTGGCGGAGGCCGACCATGTTCACACAATTGGCTTAGCGTGGCAGGCACTGCCCTGCCTGACGTTTACACCAGATACAACATGAGAGAGGTCTTCCAAACCATGCTAATCAGAGGTGTTGCCAAAAACAACAACAAAATCCTGACAACTACATGCACAAGACGTGACTATCTCTCTCTGTAGGGGGAGGAGGGAGTGGTCTTCAATCATGGACTCATGGGGCAGATGAGTCATTCTCTCCCCTGCCCTCCACACACACACACACACACACACACACACACACACACACACACACACACACACACACACACACACACACACACACACACACACACACACACACACACACACACACACACACACACACACACGTGCACGCACACAACCCTCCCCCTCGTCCCCCGACTGTCTGAGCCACCGCCATACCCTGAGACCAGAGTGGGCATTAGGGGGTGTGCGATACGCCTCTCCCTGCCAACGGCACGACGGAGCGCTGTGACCTTTAAAAAGGGACTGATCTCAAACAGTTTTTTTGGCACTCCAGCCAGCGCGGCGTAACGAGGAAGGGAATCGGTGACAACGCTCGGTGCTCGGAAGATGATGTGCAACAAAATAGGGAGTGTAGCGGTACCGCAGACACGCCACACGGGACTCACCCTGGTCGCTAACGGCCCGACGGTGTGGCTCGGGCTCTTAAACTGTGGCTTCACTGTCCACAGACGTGGGGGAAAAAAAACACCCAGAGAGAGAGGCTGTTATGATTTAAAGCATAGATTAATGGCCTGTATCATCAGGGGGTGTACTAAATCAACTTAACTCCCCACAGTGTTCTCTGTTAACAGTGATTCAGCTACGCAGAAACAGAGAGAGAGGGAGAGAGGGAGAGAGAGAGAGAGGGAGAGAGATAGAGAGAAAGACTGGTAATTGGTATTCTCAGACCAACTTGTTCCATTTGATCTCGCCCACTGTGCCTCGGCCTCCCACCTGGCTAAACCGCGAGCCTCCGGAGGAAGGCGCCTCACGCCACGGTGGTGCAATCACACCGATTTCAGCTGCTGGCTCCGTGGGACCCCCTCCTCCACCCTCTTTGTGAGGGACCTCTTAGCATTAGCAGGGTCTTTGGGCTCCATCCAGCCAAAGCTCCAGCGAGCTCGCCCACGCTGGTGCTAAGAGCTGTGCTGTCTGCCAGCTAAATGCTGCCTAGCTTTTGACTGACACCTCTTCATCTCTCTCTCCCTCCCTCCCTATCTCTCTCTCTCTCTCTCCCAACAAGGGAAACATCCTTGTCTTTGACTCCCATTCCTTGGTTGGGAGTCAACTCTCCTCTGGGCTGCCTCCTTTCTACAGGCTTCAGAAAGCTTGTGGGGGGGCTTTCATTGGCCTTGCGCTGGGCTGGGAAGGTTTAACTACCATAAACGCTTTTGTTTTGGCCCCCTCTGGCAATTTCCAGTAACCTTGAAATATTGCCAAACCGCTACGCTTGCCATGGTTTGAATCATACAGAGTCAACCCAGGGGGAACTAATCTTCCAATTCATTGATAAAAAAAACAACACCATTAAAAAACCAATGGTATATACTTTCGGCGCTATCTACATACCAAGCCTTAGGTATAGGCTATACATTTAGCTCCAGCCGACGCTCCAGGAGCATAATGCATGCCTCCATCCATCATGCCGCGGCGCTGCATAGCGCCACCCTCCCCCGCGTCCACAGCCATCAATCTTGGCGATTGCAGCCCCGGAGGTGCTGTCTGATAGAACACTTGAGCAAGTACCACGCTCTCCTCCCTTGGTAAGTGTTGTGAAAGGGTGGGAGAGAGGGAGAGAGATAGAGAATGAGAGAGAGAGAAAGGGGGGATGTAGAGACAAATAGAAAGAGAGAGGGAGAGAGGGGGAGGTAGAGAGAGGAAGTGGATGGTCTTGGCAGCTGGAGGCAGAGCTGCATGCACAGTTGAGGACAACAGGGAGCCCGAGTTTAATCTCTCTTGCTGTCTTCCGTGTAAAGTTTCCACGTGCAAGTTCCTCCAAGCTTCCTAGCTGGGCCCGTGCCTGGGGTTAATGTGAAGCCTCCTCACACTTCTTGTCTGAATTATTAATTTTATATGGGTTTCTAGCAGCTTCTAGCGTGGAGACAAAACAGCCTGGGGATGTAAACCATTATTGCTGGCACCCGGCAACTAGTGGCATCTATTTTTACAGCATTGCAGTAGTAAAGTTCACTTGCTCACCTCGCCTGCTGCACCACCCAGCTCTTCCCCTATAGTCCACTTCTGGTTTTCCATCCTAGCCTGTTCCCACCGCCTCTGCCCTGCTCCTCTCCTCTTTCTCACCTCTCTCCCTCCCTCCATCTCTCTCTTTGTCTTTCTCTATCTATCTCTTCATGACTGTCTTGCCCTCCATTGCCCCCCCTCTCTCTCTCCCTCCCTCTCTCTCTCTCTCTCCGTCTCTTTCTCTCCCTCCCTCATTAGCTGACATGTGCAGAGGTGTTCCTGTGAGAGTGTCTGATAAAAGGCGGCGGGGAGGCTTGATGCTGTGACCTTCACTTCACAGCGGGAGCCCCCTATCAGTGACAAGCCTTCATCCTACGCGCCTCTCTCTCTCTCTCCCTCTCTTGCATTTTCCGACAGCGCGGTTCACATTCTCACGATATACAGCTTTGCGCCCGACGCACTGGCGACACGCCGGTCACCGCCGCCGACCCACCCTCGGTCACGGTGAACCGCCAGCCCACCGAATCCCCGTCCCCCTCAACCGCCCACTCCCCTAATACCACCTGAGGTGGCGGGCCCTTATTATGCACCTCGGCCATTAAACTCTCAGCCTCGGTAGTAGGTGGTCACTTGGCCGGCGGGGTCGTGTCCTTGTGCTTTGGCAGTAAATACTCGGTGTCTCACCTTGCGTTTTAATCAGCTGTTGGGATGGATGGATGCTCCCTGTCTCGTTAACGCAGGACCGTTTATCACCATGGCAGCAGGGGGGACCCCCTTCACATCTGTCCATGAGGTCGAGCGCAGAGACAGAGAGAGAGAGAGAGGGAGAGGGAGAGAGAGAGTGGGAGAGAGATGGAGAGAGAGAGAGAGAGAGAGAGAGAGAGAGAGAGAGAGAGAGAGAGGGACTCCCACTGACCTCCATGACTTACCGTGACACTAACCTTTTGACCCGGCGTGGGTGCACTGATCGCTCTGGCCTCAAGGCCACTGGGCCCAACAACCTTGTAAAAGCCAGGAGACGTGATGGATGTAAAGATTGATGGGAAATGTAATCACACGTTCATTAGAATTTCAATCAAATCACGGAGACGCGTACCCGCAGGGGACGGTGACAGGTAAGGATAAAAACGCCTTCAATTATCTCTCTCTGCTTTTTACCGAGGCTTATATTAAAGTTAAGCAAATACTTAACTTCAATATAGGGATGCTTCCCAAGGCCAGCCCAGATAAAATAAACAAGGACAAAATATGAAGAGAATGAGATTTAGTTATCACTAGCACACTCTCCCTGCATCACTGTGATGATTCCGGAAAGTGAAAGAAAGAGAGTCAGAGAAAGAGAGAGAAAAAGAAGGAGAGAGAGACTCAGCTGGGCTGTGCCAAAGAGAAAACTACTTGCTCTGTGCCAATACCCCTCCCCCACCTCCCCTATCCCCCCTCTCCCTGCTCCCCACATCTGGGATCGAGGACTTGCTTTGCTTGCACCCTCCACCTCCTCTGCCAGCACACATCTGGTGTCCAAACCGCTGCGTGAAACCGGATCCTTGGCTGGGCCAGAGCCTGTGTCATCTGATGGCTGGATGGGCCCAAAAAGCCGGTCTAAGGTGGCCGCTGCAGGGGCATAATCTGGCCCAGTTAGCTCTCCGTAGGGCCCTGCCGTATCCAGCAAACATATTTACAGGAGCAATGGAGCAATGCAAGGAGTCCTCCGTGGACAAATGATGTTTCAGAATAAATGAGAGGGGGCCTGGCAGCGTCAGTAGAGCCAGAAATCTGCCAGTGTGCGCACCTGAATCCATTTAACATGTGACAAGCCACTACCTAAGCTCCAGGGCACTGCAAAGTTAATACTAGATTTCATTGAAATGCTATACCCTTCAGCCCTATATTTTTGGTAGTGCATTCCAAAAAGTACTGGAGGCCTAACAATTTCAGTTCTTAAGAGTGCCTGATATTCCGAATAGAGCAAAAAAAAAAGAAAAAAAAGGACATTTCTGCATTTGTTTTTGAACAAAGAGACCCGAATTGAATTGCCATGACAAAAGGTTATTGAGAGCTGACAGGGGAAAAGAAGACCCTTTCCTTTCTCGTTTAGACTAAGCAAACAACAGATGTGAGAGTCTGAGAAAATATTTCACAATAAACTCAACGGAACTTTGACTAAGAGTACTGCTCTGGAAGGAATCAGTCCTGTGTTTATTTAGCACCGAGATGAGAAAAGTGCTGGGTGATGACTGTCAACTCGAGGAACTCAGAGTTCTCTAAAAAATTTGACAGCAGATTTAAAGACCTCTGCCCGTGTTGAGTGGAAATGTTTCTCTTTTTGATTATGATTAGTAAATTAGTGGTGATGCTGATGAGCTACAACAGGGGTGTCAGAATCAGTTGCTGGAAGATGGCAAACAAACCGCGGCTGCCAACAGCTTAAACTGGTTCACTCCCGACTGTATGCATCGATGCGGATCTGGAGCGTTGATTCTTCAGCCTCAAAGACTCCCTTTCATCTACAGCCATTACCCCATTATTCACACGAGAATTTTCAAACACATACAAACATTTATGCAGTCTTTTCACCAAGAAATAATCGAAATTGCGTTTCTCGTTTCTTTCCCACAGGACAAAAAAAAAAAAAAAAAAGTGAACTATTTTCTAAGCTCTGATGATTCTGGCGCTTAAAGGGGGGGAAAAACATGAGACAACTGCCCCCTGAAATGGGGAGATTGAGTTTATAGTATTAGTTTTGGGGCGCCAAGGAGCCAAGACACAACAAATGTGGCTTCTGTCTAGACATATGTATTCAAATGATGCAATCAGCATAAATACAGCTCATCAAAACCCTAGCCAACGCACACTGAACACTCACTGCTCCCTCTCCACCGCACTCTGTTTGCGAGCTTTGCTAGGCATCGCTTACTGGGGGACTGGAGATAAATAATAACTCATCTCGCCGTCTCTCTTCTCTCTTGTCTTGTTTCCCCCCTTTTCTTTTCTTCTCCCCCGCTCAAATCCTCTCAGTCACGTCTCCTTTTAATCTCCTGATCGGCGCATTATTTCCTTATCTGCCGTTTCAATTACCCGTACGCCACTGTGCTACTCTGTCTGTTTGACTGTTCCTCTAATTGTCTAGGGCAGATCCGTGCTGTACAGCGGGATTCCGACTCATCTCTTCGGCAAATAGAGCCCGAGTGATTGGGGGGGTAGACTGAGTGGGGCCTAGGTGAAGTACACCACAGATGCGCTCATTTAGACCAGATTGGGGCTCTTCAACCCCTTTCAGTGTCAGTAGGAGAGGCAGGAGGGTGGGGCGGCGGTGGACCAGGGCCAAGTTCAAAAGGGTGGTGGCGGCGGGTGGTGGTGTTAAGAGCCAGTCGCGTGTCGCTATGGATCAACACACACTTATTCAAGTATGCGCACTGAGGTTAACATGCAGGGGCGGGCCGTGTCTTTAAAAAGCAACAGCATGTGAGACTGCACACGGAGACTGCTGCTGCTGCTGCTGCTGCTGCTGCAACGAAGAGTCTGCCCGGCTTTCATTAATTATGGACTCGATAAACAAACGCGCAGATAAATAAATAAAAACAGATCATCTCGGCTATGCTTTTAAACTCTTCTGCATATACAGGAAAAAAACACCAACTTAAACCACAACATCAAAAACATATGAATGAATTAGAGCTTCCTGTGGTCTATCACTGGGCACTGACAGAACTCAAACTCCCATCCACCCCTGATTACCTGCAACCATCTGTACCAACAACGAGCACAACAGAGGCAAACGTGAATGAGATGCAGAGGGAGGGGAGAGTAAAGGAGGTCATGATGACTGCTGAAAGATGAATTAGCATATGCGCTAATCACACAAAGGGGCCAAGGCTGGGGAGACATGGAGCTCAGCAGTGAAATCATCAGAGCTTGCCAAACAGCATTTCACTGGCATGTTCAACTAGCTGTGCCCATGCCTTATCGGGCCTCTACTTGCCTATAAAGGCTCTCGACTGGCAGCTGCCATGAGAAAGAAAGGGAAAGATAAGATCAGTTTCCCACAGAGAGGCAGATTATTCTTATCCTGGCAACATCACAAACAGCTCTCCTGCACACAATAAACTGAGGAAACGGCACATAATTAAGTCTTTGCTTGTGTTCTATCTCTCCCTTCCTTTTCGCTAACTCTCTCTTCGGTTAATGAAGGCGCATTCAGGATTTAATTATGATGGATGCGCAACGGCAGTTTCCCACAAAGAGGGGAGACGACGTAATGAGAGAGGAAAAATAACATTTAGTGTGCGTGATAGGAAGGCGACGCAGCCATCTTGTGCGTGGGTCACGTTGAAATATTTAGATTGGTTGGGTTTGATATTTTTCTTCTCTCCTTTCCCTCATCTGAAGGAGAAATAGAGTCAGCTGGAGTTCAGAGTCTAGAATTTGTTTAGAAGGCTTGTGCGGTTTGAGCGGATAAAAAAAAAACCCTGGGTGGTAGGAGAGAGGAGAAGAAGAAGGAGAGAAAGAAAAGACTTGGAAACAGAACTTCAAAAGGTCTCTTCGGTACCCGAGCGGAATGCATGTTCATTGCAGAACCTCCAGAGACAGGCAGAATAACATGGGAGTTTCACTGACAAGGATATGCGATATTCACAACAACAGAGGGAGAGAGAGAGAGAGAGAGAGAAGCGAGAGAAGTATGAGGCATTCACTTTTCTAAGATCAACATTTCTCTACGTTCCTCCACAGACAACTCACCTACCTCCACTTATGAAAACAACATGAAACACTTGACATAATAATTGGGTAAAGTGCAACCTGCCCTCGCATTACACTTTCAAAACATGCATTTGAGGCTACTGTCTGTCCCGATGATGGTGCTTAAGGAGTTTTTTTGACGTTGTCATATAAACACAGTCATTACATGTGCATTAAACTACACCCTGACAGAGAGCATTGTAATTATTTACTCACAGGTACAGTTTCTCCACTTAAACAGCTACTTCATCGCCAAAGAAGGGGGTTCCGAAGACACACTGACATAATCATTAGACTTGTTTTGGGGAGGTAGAAATACAGCGGCTAGCACCATCATTATGTCTGTGGGATTTCTGCTAATGGATGGGCGAGGACATCAGGTGCTGTTTACATGGGAAGCAGCGCTGTTTATTATGACTGACTGAGCAATCTGACGCTACCTGCTCAACAAGTCTGAACATCTGCACAGCACCCGTGCACATGACCAGGGGCTCTCCCAGCCTAATGGCATGATAACACAGCAATGCAAGGCCAATGATTAAAGCACTGACGAGCACACAAACACCCCCACCAACAACACAACACACACACACATACAACCCAAACACTGCTGAAAATGAGTGAAAATAACGGCATAATGTATTTAAGTGTCATTGGACATTATGGTATGATAACTTAAAAGCATCTGTGTGTGTGTGTGTGTGTGTGTGTGTGTGTGCGTGTGTGTGTGTCTCTCTCTGTATCCCTGTATCTATGACTGTTGTTAGCGCTAGCCCTTCTCCTCACAGGAGGTATCCGGTATTGGAACAGCAGGCAACACTGCACTGCGTAACTCTAGCAGCAGGTCTAGGCTTCATCCTAACCCACACACTGTACATGTCTCGGTACAAACAACACAACAATGACTCAAATCGGAACGTACCGTACATATGTCTCAATTAAACAGAAACACTGCATAGTGCTTCATAGTTTTTTTAGTGTGTGACAGCATCTCATTTTTTTCCCTCAAAGTTATACTGCCCATTATTCTGGTGATAAAATGTGATTCAGAAAGGCAAGTGGATTTGGAGAATCATCCTTCTGCTATTTAAAATGACCTTCATTTTTTTTCCAGCGAGGAAAGGGATTAGCGACAGCAGAGACATATGCCACACAGTTAAAAAAAACAGATTAGGCTTCTTCACTGGCTGGATGATACAGCTGCCCCATTCATGCTTTTGCGTACCATCCAGTGGTCCCCTTCCATTCAGCAAAGTACATAAACACATTAGTAACTGCCTGTGAATTATTGCACAAGTCGTTTTGTTTTCTCCTCACAGCTTTTTTAAAAAATATATATATATATATATATAAAAAGAATATAATACATCATGGCTCCCTGGAAAATACTTTTAGTTTTGACTCTCAGGACTGTGCAAGGAATATAGGCTTCATTTCACTTGTGCTGTGTGTAATTGATTATGGCTGGGAGCTTCTTTAAGACTTCATATTCTTTGTGAGCACACAACCACCCAACACTGCTTTAGCTTCTGCTATTGATTCTAGCACAGGAAGCGAGTCTTTTGAAGTTATTCCCACTGAGCCCAGAACTCGGCTCTGCAAGGGAATGTAGAGCAGCCTCACAGTGATGTTGGCTGTGTGTGCCTTATACATCGCATTCTAGCACATGCAGAGAGCTTGTGTCTGTGTGCATGTGTTGTGTGTGTGTGTGCATGCATGTGTGTGTGCATGGGTGTGTGTTTGTGTGTGTTTCCTGGTGGTGTGTGTAGTATGAGCCTGTGTGTTTGCTTGTTTGTTTGTTTGTGTATGTATGTGTGTGTGTGTGTGTGTGTGTGCGTCCCTATGTTTGTATTTGTGGAGAGCCTGTCAATTTTTAGAAATTAGTGCCGGTTTGGTCTCTGGGCGTGGGCTGCTTGCATCTTAGGTCACCCGGCGAGCAGGAGTGATGAAATCACTGAGGGCTCTGATGGATGCCTATTGATTCCTGCTACGCTCCAACAATCAATTGGCCCGCGCAAGCATCTCCTGATGGTCATGGGGAAAACTGATACATGAGAGAACGGGAGAGAGAGAAAGAGATGGAGGGAGGGAGTGAGACGGAGGGAGAGAAAAACATGCTGACTTGGTTTACTGAAGGACACACTAACACGTGCTCTATCCCAATTCCCCCCACCCCCTCTATCTCTCTCTTCTCTCCCTCTCTCCCTTTTGTTTCTCTCTTTCTCGCTGATGTCCCTGTCACACACACACACACACACACACACACACACACATACACACACACACACACACACACACACACATCACTCTTTATCTGGCTCCTTTTTATAGAAAAAGTGTTTGTCCCCATCACCCCTAGAGGAGACGGGCGTGGATGTAGAAGAGAGAGAGAGAGAGAGAGAGAGAGACAGGGATGGAGGGGGAGGGGTTTTTTATGGAAGAGTGGGGATATTTATTGCAGCAGTCCCTGCAACGCATGTGGAATGAGAGTGTAACACACACAGAGAACACACCCCTCCCACACACACACACCCGTTCACAGTTCGCACACACACGCACGCACGCACGCACGCACGCACGCACGCACGCACGCACGCACACACGCACGCACGCACACACACACACACACACACGCACACACGCACACACAGTGGAGTGGTTTACATGCTCATACTCTTTATTGATCACTTCTGCACATATTGCACAGTGACCGTGATAAGGAGCAAAGCATGAGTAGCATCACAAGCCGGACGTGTCTGTTGGGCCACTTTTCTCTCACACGGTGGG
>NC_085006.1:13241973-13349473 GCF_963854185.1 Sardina pilchardus | reverse complement strand
GAATGCAATGTTAGAAATCAAATATATTAATCCAGTTAAAGGTGAGTGACTTTGATGCACTGTAGGCTAGACTGAGGGGTTACACTAGTCTGGTTAGCACCATACTAAGCTCAATTTTTAAGATTGAACATTAATATGGGTAGTCTGCGCTTTATTTCTACTGCACAAGAGGTGTGATCAATGGGCATCATTCAAATGACTCTAGTCCTTCAACCAATCAGACCCAATCTGGTACATCTTTTGGATAAGCTAGTTTGTGATTCGACCCAAAGGTTATGGACAGGAAGCAGGGGAGATGGATGTGCAGGTTTCCAGCCTGAGCTGCTGGGCGAAATCCAAATTTGCCGGCAGGTCAGGCAGGGTTCCCCCAGCCTAAGGTTACACGTCACAGGTTCATGAATTGATATTGTGACCAGTGGTTTTCAGTCTATGACTATTAATTGTACATCAATATAAATTAATAAAGTTGTTAATAGTGTTTCAATAATATTTTAGTTAGCAGTGGGATTAATGTATTCATTATTCTACATGTAGAACTACAAATAAGCACAACCTTGTATTGTAGCAATTTATTGGCACAATTACGTTTTCTGCGATTATTTGCAGTGCTGAGTTGTATCCAATGGATAGTCTGCTACCCTTGTGTCTCTAATAATGTTGTGTCTGCAGGTCGTGGTATCTTCACTTCAGCTGTTTTCAATCAAGGAGACTTTGTGGTGGAGTATAGAGGGGAGCTCATTGATGCAGCTGAGGCTGAACATAGACGTAAACTGTACCACAGTGCATGTTTGATCTTCATGTTTGACTTCACATGGAAGCGGAAGACATGGTGGTAGGTTCAGAATGACTAATATGTTTAGATTTCTATAGAGAAAAGTCAGGATTTCTGAAGTGAAGACCTCATGTTGCAATTAACTGTGCGTCAAACAGCTACTGTAATAGTTGTATTGGATGCTGCCATTAGTGTAGTTGCTTACAAATTAAAGTACAATTAAAATTAATTTGTCACTATAAACGTCTGTTTAGTGCATGATGTTTGTTAATTTGCAGTATTGATGGAGCACTTGAAGATGGATCATTTGGACGACTGGTAAACGATGAGCACAAGTCACCAAATTGCAGAATGAAGTTGATTGAAGCAGGAGGGAAGCCACATATGTGCCTTTTTGCACTGAAGGAAATTGTGTCCGGAACTGAAATCACCTATGACTATGGTGGGAAGGAATGGCCCTGGCGCAAAAAGGTGGGTCATTTTGATTTCTTTCCCCCCTATGAATTGGAGTCAATATAGCCTATATTTTGACATCTTGATAACAATGAAACCATCCGTCTTAAAAGCCACTGTGTGTTAAGCTGTGTCAGTTTCATGATGCCACTGAAATTACACAATACCCATCACTAGCTAGTGCCAACAATTATAACCAAGAAATAGAAGTCTCTTCTTGGTGATATTCAGTCTGGTTTTCGGTCAATCTTGTAATCTTGAATTTGCATAACTCGCCCAGGTGATGCCAGCTAGTTTATCTGTTTACGTTGTCCTGTATGTTTTGTAGGTTCCCCTTACTGTTACAAGCACTGCTGCTCAAGAGTCTATTAAAGACAGTTTCCGAGACCAAATCATGTCATCCACAGTCTTTATTGAAGGTCAGTGGCTGTTTGACTTAATGTTTTATCTAGTTGTCAATGGTGTGCTGTAGATGAGGGAGAAACATTTATGCCACTTATTGCCATCTTAACTGAGATGGTTTTACTTAGTTATGGTGGACATATAAACCTATTGTTTCCCAGTGAACCATGTGAACCAGTGATGGTGTGGTTGCTTCTAGAGTGAAGCACAACCCCACCCTCCCTGGCCTTTCTCATATTTTTTTTCTGTATTCTACAGAGACCAGAGAGAGACCAGAAGTCCAGTCCTGCAACATGACACCAGGCAGTTCAGCTTGTGAGGTTAGGTTGAATACAGTTGTCTTTCAAAGCAATAAGTTCTATCAGAGACGGTTTATAAAGCAAGACGAGTCATATGAGGGTCAATCCTGGTGTCCCTGTGACGTAGTGCCACTCCCATTTAGGAGGCAAACGGGAGAAATAAACCTTATCTCGGATTATGACCATTCCCTTAGCCCTACATTCAGCAATGCAAGTAACGAACCCATATTCTACAAGGCACACGTCTTTCTAACATTCCCACATTGAAATCGTATTTTCCAGTGTGATAAATACATAGAAAAATAACTTTGTTCACGACCTGTCCCTCCTGACCTGACCTGTCTCCGCTAATTGCGCAGGCCACCTGTTATCAACGGCACACTGCTTCTGCTGCTTCTACACTGGTCTACTCGTCACTGATCACGCCCAGATAGGAGGCGGAAGTGGGCACCATTTCATTCCATTGAAAACCCCCTTTATGATTCATCTTCCTTACTATACGATCTTTGATTCTATTGTTTTACAATGGCTAAGGAAATAAGTAGGAAAGTAGTATTATATGGATGAGAGCACAGTAAAATATAGTGAATTATTTGTAAATAACAATTCTTCCACAAAATATATTTTCTCTAGCTGAATTGTTAGCAAGTAATTCATAGATGCAGACAGCATAGCTTTTCTAATGGTGTACTAATATAGAACAAAATGCAGCCAGAAATGTGTTTTTGTGGGAATTTTACAAGAGGATGCTGAATGACAATACATTTAATTGAATTGAATATTTGTGTAAAACTCACATATGCATTTTTATGTTTAACTTGTTTAGACACAGCTCAGTGGTGCAAGCTTCCCTTCTGGCCAACACTCCATTGCAGAGCTTGGTGACGATGCCCATGACTTGGAAGCCAATGTTTTCTCTTCAGACTTATACAGAGGTGAGTCCTTGCTTGAATTAGCAATGTTTGGTAAATACTGGGGTCTTGCAAAGTTCTGCGCCTTTATATCCTGTGTTCTCTTCAACAGATGCCGAATTGAGAGCAGAGTGTCAGTCATTTATTCCCACACCAGACAGCCCTGCACATGAGGTTAGTTTGAATTCAGCTGTTTATTTTGGGATGTATGAATGTTTAGACATTATTGTAGTTTTGTACGGGACATTTTTATCAATGAATTACGAATCTGAAATCTTTGTCGGGACAGATAGTCATCAATTAACACTGTTACCCTGGCTACATCATTTTGAGTGTCATGAACTTAAAGGAACACTTCACCATTTTTTCATATTAAACTACGTTATTCCCTTGATTAAGACGAGTTGATACATACCTCTCACGTTTCAATGTGTGCACTCACTGGCCTTGGCACGCGGCGCAACTTTGATAGCACTTAGCTTGCCCAGTTCATTCATTAGGATCCAAACAGAGATGAAGTTAGAAGCGACCAAACACCTCCATGTTTTCCCTATTAAAATGCAGTTAAACGAGTAGTCACATGACCAAGTATGGTGAGACAAAATAAAACGTAGTGCATTTCTAAGCAGGTAAGAGGGGTAACTATATTGTGTGGTGCAGTAATATCCTCACTCTTGCACTTTCAGTTTCACTTTGAAGTTAGGATATTACTGGGCCGAGTCTAAGGTCCCTTTTGTTATTCCGCCACACAATATAGTTATCCCTCTCACCTGCTTAGAAATGCACCACGTTTAATTTTGTCTCACTATACTTGGTCGTGTGACTACTCGTGTAACTGTATTTTAATAGGGAAAGTGAGAGGTATGTATCAACTCGTCTTAGTTAAGGGAATAACGTAGTTTTATGAAAAAACGGTGAAGTGTTCTTTTAAAGGTTTGAGTGAGGGTGTCCTTTTAATGTGTAATGGACTGTACCAGTTTATGCCTGTTCATCTTTGTATATTGCTGTCCTTTTTTTTAGGTGCACTGTGTCAGGGGCCAGTGTAGCACTTCGAGTGCAAAAGAGGGGATTGGAGAAGTTAGTGTCCAGCCGCAGGAGGTGTCACCCCCTGTGTTCTCAACAGACTTTGCCAGTGGTCAGTTATAGTTTTGAATAAATGTTGTTAACTTCTGGCAATGCATGTCATGCTTGCTAAAGATCTGCAGCATGAAAAACATGTGGCAATATCAGGCCATTTTTAGTGAGGGATGTGAGTCGGGAATGTTATGGCTATATGTGGTTTTATGACTTGAGGAAAGTTAAGCACTGAATCTCCCTGTGTTCTCTTGTACAGAGACCAAATCGATATTGGAATGCCAATCATCCAGATCCACACCAAACGACTCTGCATGTGAGGTGAGTTTGAATTGATCTGTGCTTTGAAATTGACCAATGATTGAAGTACTGTGATGTTCCATGGAACACAATTTTCAATGTTTTAGTAAGCTTCTTGAAAGCTACAGTAGAAATGCCCTCTATTCAGTACGGATGGTCTTTACTAACCATGGTGTCCCCCTAACACTGGTGTTTTTCTGAGTGTGCCATACACTGGGAGTTCAATAGTGGGAATGTCTTCTATTCAGTATGGATGGTCTTTGCTAACCATGGTGTCCCCCTAACACTGGTGTTTTTCTGAGTGTGCCATACACTGGCAGTTCAATAGTTGCAATGTCTTCTATTCAGTATGGATGGTCTTTACTAACCATGGTGTCCCCCTAACACTGGTGTTTTTCTGAGTGTGCCATACACTGGGAGTTCAATAGTGGGAATGTCTTCTATTCAGTATGGATGGTCTTTGCTAACCATGGTGTCCCCCTAAAACTGGTGTTTTTCTGAGTGTGCCATACACTGGGAGTTCAATAGTGGAAGTCTGAGGGTTGGAGCATGGATGTCCTTTAAAGTCCAAAGGACAGTGCCTTGCGTACCATGAGTTTGTCTGTGTTACAAACTGTCCTCAAGTAACATGAATATTCCTCGGTATCACACACTGATGTAAAAACTACAGCACATTCTTGTAAAGTGGCTAGTTAAGGAATAGTGTTCTTAGTTCTGGGATCTATGTGTACCTATATAGTGCATTGTCACCTGTTTCTTGTGGCTTGATGCTGAAATTTCTTATGCAGTGACATGCCTCCCTTAAACAAAATGGTTCAGGGCTCCAGACTAACTTTTTGCGTTGGTTGCACTGGTGCGCCTAGCTTTTTTTTTTAGGTGCACCAGCACAACATTTATGTGCACCCACATTTTTCATTGCATCACCTTTAACGCCAAAAGGTCACTTTTAAACGCTCTCCTTTCATATAATGTGAATGATTTTTTAACAATAAGGCGTAGAAAAAAACTTGTCTTTATTTGAAACACAATATATAAGGAATGTAAAGATATATACACACACACACACACACACACACACACATCTCTTTATATTCCTATATTGTACATATACTGTATACATATATATTACAATATCTGTATACAGTAGGCTAGGCTATATAATATAATTCTTTATATATTCTATATACTGAAATTTCTGATATTCATGACATTCATCATGACTATTCATATTACAACTCCGCCTCTTTAATTCAGCTGTCGTCTTGAAGCCTCAAAATATTGTAAACAAAGTAGCATAGTTGGCTAGCTTCGGACTGTTCAGTTTCCCAATCCCCACGTGTGTTTTAAGTTTCAAGGTAGGCTAATAGTTGTTCTTGGGACAGGCCTTTTTGAGTCTTGGAGTTGGAAAACATTGAGATGATCAGTTAACTTGATTGCAAGAGTTTGAATACATTTTGTGCAGTATGCTATGATGCTAACCGAATTTAATTCTAATTTAGCTAATCGTCTTCTATGCGTCATTGCTTTCACGATTGTGAATGTGCATGTCGAGGGGGGGGGGTTGTCCATTGAGCGCGCACGAGAGGGAGAGGGAGACCGAGAGAAAGCGGGCCAAGGAGAGGGGGTTTACTTCTATACAGTTTGGTAAAGTTGCACGCATAGTCTACAATGAAAACTTGTGAAAGAAATGTATGCTTTCACCCAAGCAGCATCAGCTGCACCAGTGCGACCTAGAATTTTTGTGAGGCGCACTTTTAAATATATTGGGCGCTTATGCGACGAAATTGGTCGCACTCTGGAGCCCTGTGCTTGCTAAATTTTGTTAAATATTTTGTCTTTGCACATACTGTATGGAGTATTCCCATCTGTACCAGTTGATGCCTGTTCATCTTTGCATATTGATGTCCTTTTTTAGGTGCACTGTGTCAGGGGTCAGTATAACACTTCGAGTGCAAAAGAGGGGATTGGAGAAGTTGGTGTCCAGCAGCAGGAGGTGTCACCCCCTGTGTTCTCAACAGACTTTGCCAGTGGTCAGTGATAGTTTTGAGTAAATATTGTTAACTTCTGATAATGCATGTTGTGCCTATATCAGATAAACTGATGTAATTGGTTTCCCCTGATGCTTGGGGTAAAAGTAATGTGCATCGTTGCTCATTGCCAGAGTATTTTGCGGACACAAATCAAATTCTGCTCTCACAAGAACTCTGGCTTTCCAGGGTAGTCCTGATGGACATTTTGGGTACAATTTTGTCTGGTATGCTTGGAAAATACTGGGGTCTTGCAAAATACTGAGCCTTCATGTCCTGTGTTCTCTTCAACAGATGCTGAATTGAGAGCAGAGTGTCAGTCATTTACTCCCACACCAGACAGCCCTGCACATGAGGTTAGTTTGAATTCAGCTGTTTATTTTGGGATGTATGAATGTTTAGAAATTATGTAGTTTTGTAAGGGACATTTTTGTCAATGAATTACAGTTATACTGCAGGTACAGTCTGAAAGTCTTTGTTGGGACAGATAGTCCTCACTTAACACTTTGTTAACCTGGCTACATCATTTTGTGATGTACGTATGTCATACACTTAAAGGTTTGAGTGAGTGTGTCCCTTGAATGTGTAATGGACACTGTACCAGTTGATGCCTGTTCATCTTTGCATATTGATGTCCTTTTTTTAGGTGCACTGTGTCAGGGGTCAGTATAACACTTCGAGTGCAAAAGAGGGGATTGGAGAAGTTGGTGTCCAGCAGCAGGAGGTGTCACCCCCTGTGTTCTCAACAGACCTTGCCAGTGGTCAGTGATAGTTTTGAATAAATGTTGTTAACTTCTGGCAATGCATGTCATGCCTGCTAAGGGTTTGCAGCATGAAAAACATGTGGCAATATCAGGCCATTTTTAGGGATGTGAGTTGGGAATGTTATGGCTATATGTGGCTTTATGACTTGAAAGTTAAGCACTGAATCTCCCTGTGTTCTCTTGTACAGAGACCAAATCGAGATTGGAGTGCCTATCATCCAGATCCACACCAAACGACTCTGCATGTGAGGTGAGTTTGAATTTATCTGTGCTTTGAAATTGACCAATGATTGAAGTACTGTGGTGATCCATGGAACACAATATTCAATGTTTTAGTAAGCTTCTTGAAGCTACAGTAGAAATGCCCTCTACTCAGTATGGATGGTCTTTACTAACCATGGTGTCCCCCCAACACTGGTGTGTGTCTGAGTGTGCCATACACTGGGAGTTCAATAGTGGAAATGCCTCCTATTCAGTATGGAAGGTCTTTACTAACCATGGTGTCCCCCTAACACTGGTGTTTTTCTGAGTGTGCCATACACTGGGAGTTCAATAGTGGAAATGCCTTCTATTCTGTATGGATGGTCTTTACTAACCATGGTGTCCCCCAAACACTGGTGTTTTTCTGAGTGTGCCATACACTGGGAGTTCAATAGTGGAAATGCCTTCTATTCTGTATGGATGGTCTTTACTAACCATGGTGTCCTCCTAACACTGGTGTTTTTCTGAGTCTGCCATACACTGGGGGTGCCTCTCATTTGGCTTATATACGTCCTCCCTTCCGCCTTGATCCTCATTGATCTACATAAAGAATTATGGGGCGGCAACAATGGGATAGTCTATCCGGTTTGACATCCCAACAGTTAGCCAAACAACAGGAAGTCAGGAATTGAATAGATATGTTTCACTATAATATCTGAAAAAGTAACTTCTTTCCCCCTTTTTATCTCTCCTGATGGATTTGTAGAAAATGTTGTGTGAAAGTAACAGCCAATTTTTTTTATTTGTTTTTTAATTCATGATATAATTTGTATGTGTAAATGTTAACATTTATTTCATGTTTCACAACATTTTTGCCACAGTGTACAATTCATCAGCTGGTTTTTGAAATGGTGAGAATTGATGAATGCTGGATATGCCATTCACCTTTGACATCTATCAGATGGTGCGGTCTAAGATGCAAACGTAAGTGTGTTTTTCATCTTCTCCCAATTAATGCATTTCTCAGTATGCCATAAATAGTTTAATTTCATGCCATGAGTCCGTTCCAGTCTCACAACTATAAAGCATAAAACAATGTTGATTGAATGTTTTATCATTTCAAACCATTGCGGTTGAGAACACTGGAGTGGCAGATACAATGACGTACCAAGTAAGGGAGTTTGCAAGCGGAGGCACGTGGCAGAGAACAGTGAGCATACGTGCAAACTAGTCACCTTTTGGCAAAATGTACCGTTTCGGAATCAAAATAGGCCATTTGCGTAGGCTGGGTAAACCCTGACCTGCCGGCAATTTGGATTTCGCCCTGCAGCTCAGGCTGGAAACCTGCACATCTATCTCTCCTGCTTCCTGTCCACATCTTCTGGATCCAGTCACAAACTAGCTTATCCAAAAGGCACACTCAGATCGTTGATCTTTACACTTTTTGATAGTCCTTCAACCAATCAGTCATCTGAACTATGCCCATTGACCACGCCTCTTATGCAGTAGAAATGCAGTGCAGACTCCCCAGACTAATATTCAATCTTAAAAGATTGAGTTTAGTATGGTGGTAGCCAAACTAGCTACAACCTTAAATGCACGCAAATGTATCGCTCTTTCATCCAGTACGCTGCAGCTCGGCGACATGCATTTTTCATGGACTTGGTTTGATGCGCTGTGTGAACATGGAGCAATGTTTATCCTCCTTTGCCAACATTTTTAAAGATTAGCTTGGCAGAAAAGCATAATACACCAACTTTTCATTATGTCTCAGTGAGTGTCAACACAAGCAAAATGCCCTCAAGTCCGTTATGTAATTACACATATGCTCATAAACTTTGAAGATGAAGTTAAACCTTCATCGAACTTGTACATTTCTTAGATTGTCTATATACTCGAAATGCCTGTCCAATATAGCCTGGCTTGCGCCTACCCCTTCTCAAATGAGACGTGGTCTGGCAACCAGAAGTTAATTTTCTCGTATTTGAAAAAAATGCCCAGTTCTGTTCATTGGGCGCTACAGATGTCTATCAAATGTGCATAGCTCATCATCGTCTTGCTTTACCCCCTCTTCTGTGATTGGTCCCCTATCTCAGGTGAAAATTAGGGCAGTAGCTTCCAGACTGTCTAAGCAGCGTGAATCAAATCACCGCGCAAGGCAGGATGGGAACACTCAGGCCATGTCCAATAAGCATCTATAAGTGTTTTTTTTTTTTTTCTAACATTTTCTAAATTTGTGCTGTCCAATAAGTCACTGGGCCTATCTTTACGCATCTGAGTTGATAATAGATCGAGTGGGCTTTTCAAGTCGCCTTTGAATTTAGAATGTAGTAGTCATGATGAACAAAAACTTTAGGCCTAATAAATCCAGACCTAATTCAATAGATCCACCAAGCAATTGGCAATCCAAATGCTTCTAGTTGTCTCCACAGCTTTTAAATTACTTTCCTTTTATTCCCACAAGCCTTCTTAGTTAATGTAGGATAAACATTTCAGCATTTCTGTTCTTCCATTCTGCCAGAAGTCTTTGGGCCAAGAATGCATTTTGAAACATAGGCTATATGGCCTCACACCTTGCACATTACACGTTACAAAAATAATCGGTCTTTGATCAGGTCAGGCTACTAATGTATCTGTTTTACAGTAACAATGCTTTATATTCAGGATCTCAAGTATCTTAATTGTTAGGACGATGCCATATGATCAATCTAATGTGTGATGTGTGGGGTCACTACATGCATTTTTAACTTTGAATGAGTAATGTACATGCTCTGCCACTCCAGTGAATTCTACCTTAATGGTGGAAACCTGTGTCCGTTTTTGTCTATATTGAATTTTAAAACTGTGCATTTGTACTAAATAGTTCATTTTGTTCACATTTCTTGATTTTATATGTTTCAAAAGTGTGAAGCTGTTTGCATTTAATAAGAAAATGAGTATGTGATTAGTCAGCATGGGAAACTGCTCAATTGTTGTCTAACACTGTGGTTTGCCTAATTTTGTCTATGAAGAATGCTGTGGTGTGTGGCATAGAAACTGCCTCCAGAAATCCTCAGAAGACTGGGATATAGATGTAAGTGTACATTGAAGTATACATCGATATAATGAGTTGTTTTTTTAAATTCATTCATTTCATTCCATTCATTTCATTCTACTTTACAGGATGATGTAACATCAACATCTGATGATGAGTACATCCCAGAGTCTGTATCGGATTCAGAAAGCTCAGGGACAGAGTTGAGTGTTGAGTTGCCTGAAACATCCAAAACGTCCCATACCACTAACATGCCTGATTTAGGCGATACTTTTGCTGAACAAGAACACATTAATACACAGGATATCTGTAAGAATTTCCTGGTAGATGTAGAAACTATCGGTGATCTCCGAAGTGACCCCAAACCAGAACCAGAAAGCTCAGAGTCAAACATGCAGAAAACAGGAGATGTGAGTACCGAAAAGGGTACGGTGGATGTTCTTAGCCAAAGTAAATCCCCAACCAAATCAGGAAAACTCCTTAAAAGCCATGTCAATTATTGTTTCCTATGTGGAAAACCTCAAACAAACTTTGCACGTCATCTCGAGAGGCATGCACATGAAAATGCTGAAATTGCTCAGGCACTCCAGTTCCCCAAATCATCAAAGGACAGAAAGGTTCTTCTTGAAAAATTCCGAAACCTTGGCAACTTCAAGCATAACTCAGTCGTTAAAACCACAGGATCAGGCTGTCTTAAAGTGAAAAGGAGTTCCAAACAGAGCAGCAGCTCTGAGACGTATGATTACTGCTTGTACTGTAAGGGTATGATATCCAGAAAAGAACTTTCTCGACATATGAAAAGATGTGCTCTGAGACCCGAGAATAATGTTGAAGAGGGACCCGAGTTGAGAGAGAGAGTCTTTGGCATAGCATCTGCTCAATCTACAATGTCCCAGCCAATTTCAAGTGAACTTTGGTCAGTGCTGGGCAAAATGCACAAGGATGCAGTGTCCTCTGCAGTAAGGAATGATCATTATCTCATGCAGTTTGCCCAGTCCCTCTTTAATAAACATGGCAGTGACAGATCAAAGCATGAGTATATAAGACAGAAAGTAAGGGAACTTGGGAGATTACTTGTGACTTTGCGCCACACAACTAGAATCCATAACATGGAAGAGGCAATAAAACCAGGCAACTTCTTCATTCTTACTAGTGCTGTCAAGAGAGTTTCTGGTTTTGATCACCAAAACAACACATTCAAAGCCCCAAGTTTGGCCCTGAAAATTGGGCATTCTCTCAGAAAGATAAGTGACCTCATGATGTGTCGTGCCCTCATGGAAGAGGACCAAGAGGGGATCGATTCCATCAAGAGGTTTCATACACTTCAGAAAACAAAGTGGTCTGAATTAGTTTCCCATTCTGCCATATCAAACCTGAGCGAGGCCAAATGCAACAAGAGCACCAGGCTTCCACTGGCCAAAGACGTTCAGAAGCTACAGTTACATCTTGGTCAGCAAGTGGAATTGGCTAAGGAGAAACTAGCCGATAATCCAGGTGAAGTGGCACGAATGACTGTAAAAAATGTTGAAGATCGTGACATGTCACAACTTAACGATGACATAAGCACTGGGCTTACAGAAGTTGAGAGGAGACTTTGCAAACAATTCGCCAGAGTGGAATTGAGGGGGGGAAAAGGACGAAATGTTGTGGTGATCCTGACTCCTGATATGACCGCTAACCTGTCACCCCTCATTAGTAAGAGGAAAGAGTGTGGAGTTACTGAAAACAACGATTACCTCTTCGCTGTTCCTTGTAGTCTTGGTCACTACAGAGGGCAGTTTGGTCAATTTGCAGATGCTTGTGGAGCCGAAGATCCTCAAAACCTCAGATCAACTAACCTTCGCAAACAGATCGCCACAATAAGCCAAGTCATGAACTTGAAAGATAATGAACTGGACCAGCTGGCCGATTTTCTCGGCCATGACATTAGGGTGCATATAGAGTACTATCGGCTGCCCCAATCAACAATTCAGCTGGCTAAGATCTCAAAACTGCTTATGGCTATGGAGAAGGGAAGTGTGAAGGATATTCAAGGAAAATCTCTAGATGGAATCGGTGGTATGCATCATTTACATTTTGTTGAATATACCTGGTGTATGTGTATATGGTTGATGATGTAATAACATTTCATAACATTTTTACATTGTCATTTAATAGATGACACAGAAGATATGGATACAGGATCACAGCAACTCCCCGATGTTTCCACTCTGCAAGGTAATGTTCAAATGGGGTCCCAAAATGCGGATTTTGTAATTCTATAAGTGAAATATTTAAAATTGGCTTCAAATGTGTAAACTTTTTATTGCCTACCCTCCTTGCTGTGTAGTTGATGCCATTGTTTTTTTGTTTTGTTTTGTTGTTAGACAATGAAGAAATGTTGGCTTCTGGCACTTTTGGATCGCCTCACCTCTCCGAGACCGCAGCTCAAGGTATAATCTCAATAATGGACCCAAAGTTTGCCCAACATATCTCATGTAATGAGCTGGGATCTGTGGGTTCATTAGAGTATATTAAAATTGTTTTAGTCAGGCATTTGCCAGTAGTATGTTTGTTAGAAACTTTGTTAGAAGCATAACTTCTTTTAATTTCTCTTCATTGTGACACATATGCTTTATGGTTAGTATTTTGATTGTATTGGTGAAATATTTAAAGGAACACTCCACCGTTTTTTCATATTAAACTACGTTATTCCCTTAATTAAGACGAGTTGATACATACCTCTCACGTTTCAATGCATGCACTCAAAGGCTCTGACGCACGGCGCTACTTTGATAGTACTCTAGGTAACCCAGTTCATTCATTAGGATCCAAACAGAGGTGAAGTTAGAAGCGACCAAACACCTTCATGTTTTCCCTATTAAAATACAGTTCCACGAGTAGTCACACGACCAAGTATGGTGAGACAAAATAAAACGTGCATTTCTAAGCAGGTAAGAGGGATAATTATATTGTGTGGCGGAATAACACTTGGGAGTACTTTGACTCGGCGCAGTAATATCATCACTCTTGCACTTTCAGTTTCATTTTGGAGTGAAGATACTACTGCGCAGAGTCGAAGTGCTCCCAATTACTAGTCCGCCACACATTATAGTTCTCCTTCTTACCCACTTAGAAAAGCGCCATGTTTTATTTTGTGTCACTAACTAGTCGTGTAACTACTCATGTAACTGTATTTTAATAGGGAAAACGTGAAGGTGTTTGGTTGCTTCTAACTTCATCTCTGTTTGGATCCTAATGAATGAACTGGACGCTAAGTGCTATCAAAGTAGCGCCGCGCACCAGAGCCAGTGAGTGCACGCATTGAAATGCAAGAGGTATGTATCAACTCGTCTTAGTTAAGGGAATAGCGTAGTTTAATATGAAAAAACGGTGGAGTGTTCCTTTAAAATAGGCTTTTTCATACATTCAGATAACAGCCTAATGTTATTTCAAATATTTTCTATTGCCTACCCTCCTTGCTGTGTAGTTGATGCCATTGTTTGTTTAGCCTTTTTTGTCTTGTTTTCAGACAATGAAGTAATGTTGGCTTCTGGAACTTGTGGATCGCCTCACCTCTCTGAGACCGCAGCTCAAGGTATAGTTATGGTTATGGTTATTGCTTTTGCTATTTGGAAGATGCCATTGTCCAAAGCGACATACAAATAAAAAACAATACAATAATTAATTTAACAGCGAACAATTTCAAAAAGTTGGTCAGACTACAGTAGGGAGAATAGCAACATAAACAATATCAATTCAAGCAATAACTTAATGAAAATAAACAATTAATATAGGGTAACAGCAAACAAACAGTCATTCAATCAATCATATTATAACAGGTATAATTTCAATAATGGACCCAAAGTTTGCCCAACGTATCTCATGAGCTTGGATTTGTGATCATATGCCCTGATGAAGACCAAGTGTGGTCGAAACATGTTGGCGTTTTCTATGTAGCCAGTTACTAATAAAGGCTTTTTAACTTCACCTTCCTCCATCACCATTCCTGGAGTGCCTGGACTTTTCTCCTTATCTTGGATTTGTGGGTTCATTAGAGTATATTAAAAATGTCTTAGTCAGGAATTTGCTACTAGTACGATTGCTATCTTTTTGTCATCTCTCTTCATTGTGACACATATGCTTTGTGATTTAGTATTTTGATGTCTTAAGTAGTTTGCATGATCATTTTAAAACAACAGGGAAGACTTGGCCTGTGTACATCTACATCATTATCTAGTAAAATTATCACTCAAGGTATTGTTGCAGTCACGCTCTCCATCCAGTTTAACAACTTTGCCATGAGTTTTAGTTATTAGAATACAGAATTGTCTGTCTGCTTGTTATGTGCATGGCAGTAGAATATATTACTGTTTTGTCCGCAGGTAGGCTCTTTAAGCCCATACACTTATACTGCACAATTTTTTTTAGATGACCTGTGGAACTCTGTCTGTGTGACTTCTAGTTCACCTCATCTCCCTGACTCAGTCACTCAAGGTATTATTTAAATGCTCTCCATCACTAGGCATGCTTGCTAATGTGCAGTCTACACCTACATTATGTTTGGTTAGACATATAAAGCATATAAAGAAGCTGGATGTATTTTGTGTTTTATCACACACATTTTGTCGACACAAGTTCCAGTTTGTTTGGCAATTTTGAACAGCAACATCCCTGCCTGATCTTTTATCTTTTCATATCTTCTCATCTTTTTTGTAATTGTTCAGGTTTCCGTGTTTCATCAAGACGGTGTGTGAAGAGACCATGGTCTAAGGAGGAGATACAAGCTGTGATGAAACATATGAGGCCTTTTATTGAAAACGGTGTCACTCACCAGTGAGCAGTGCCTGAAGTGCAAGGAGAAGGAACACCCTGTGTTGGAGACAAGATCCATTCAAAACATTCGAGATTTTGTACGCAACAGAGGCTTGACTTTTAAAAGGCATTCAAAGGCTAAACACTAAATGCACTTTTGGCTAGCCTGAGACTTTAGTCTAATTTTTTCTTGCCAAGTTTTATAAGTTTATGTCTTGTTCTCAGAAATTTAGGTCACTTAATTTATATTGCTCACAGGCAGATGTTTGTTTGTTTGTTTTGCTTTGTGGTTAGCCTGGACCTTTTAATGTAAGGATTCACTTTTATTTTGCTTTATTTATTTCTACAATGCTGTCCTTTGCTAAGGAACAGAATCTTGAGGTGACCAAATACAGTTCAGTGATACAGCAAATATTGTGTGGTGTGTTATAATGACAAACCTACAAAAAAAGGCTCTTTTCTCAGGTTATGTGTGATTCTGTGCAATGGGCAATGGCAGACCCTGGACACGCCAGTTGCAGTGGGGATGTGAAGCATGATTGCAGGTTGGCAGTTGGTTCAGGACATGGAAACCTCCATAATACTAGTGAGGAAGGATACAAAGATAAGTGCTGGTGGGGTTGAGTTCGTCCTAGTGGATGCAAGTACTGTTTTTGTATTGTGCTTATAGTTGATTTAGTGACACTTGGCCCATCTGTTGATCGAGCTGTGGTGTTATCTGTAAACTTGTGTAGCTTGACCGTATTTGATTGGAGGTGCTGATGTTTTCTAGATGAAGAAGTGTAGAATGGCGTGATTGTGCACCTTATGTACATTATCTGCAAATTATATCCCGATGTGATGAGTTATTTACACTTACTGTAGTTCAGCTTATGTGCCAAATTGTAATGTACAACTGTAGGTCAACAAAGAAAACAAAATTACTTATTAATATATATTCAATATTATTATAATGGTGTGCCTTAGTCACTTTGGCCTAGTAATCCATGTGTCCTCTCAAAGCAGGTTATACTCGGTGTATGTGTGTGACCTGGCCTTACAGACCTTGTGTCCTTTCAAAGCAGGTTATACTCAGTGTATGTGTATGATGACATCACTGACCTTGTACACCACACTGTCCTTATAGACCCTGTTTTAGAAAAGTCTTTACAAACCACCAAAAAGTCTGAAAAACGGCTTTTTTTTATATCTCAGGTTTGGCAAGGAAATCTTTTAATTTTAAACGTTGTATAGGTTCCCTGATTTTTTTCATGACGTTTGATATGTGTTTTGTAGCTCTAGCACCACGGGAACCCTGTGTCCCTGTATCCCTGTGTTAAGTCTGATTTACGAAAATTTTCGTAAATTGTCCTCTTAGCCCGACAAACGGGTATAGGTGTGTGTGTGTGTGTGTGTGTGTGTGTGTGTGTGTGTGTGTTTATGGGTGTATTTGTCTGTGTGTGTGTGTGTGTGTGTGTGTGTATGTGTGTGTGTTTATGGGTGTATTTGGCTGTGTGTGTGTGTGCAAGTGTGCGAGAGAGAGTCTGTGTGTATACATGTGTATTTGTCTGTGTGTGTGTATGTTTGTGTGTGTGTGTGTGTGTGAAAGAGAGAGAGAGAGAGAAAGAGAGAGAGAAGATGAGAGTCTGTGTTTCTGTGAGTGTTTATATGTGTCTCTGTGAGATGGGGTCTATCTGTGTTTGTATGGTATGTGCACGTATGTGTGTGTGTGTGTGTGTGTGTGTGTGTGTGTATGTGTGTTTTGGGGCTTGATGGATGAGACACCACGACGCCCGCTCCCAGAAACAGCAGCCCCCAGCACACGCTTCATTATCACTAAAGCCAGGGCTAATGCCACAGGATCAATGACACGACTAGCGTCTTTCTCCTCCTCCTCCCTCTCCCTCCCTCCCTCCCCTCTTTCTCTCTCCCTTTTTCTCTCTCACCCTCTCCCTACCTCTTTTTTTTATCCTTTTTCATCACCCTGCCGGCTCCCCTTCCCCCATCTTCCCCTTCTGTCTGCCTCTACCCTCTCTTCTCCGATACCCATAGTGTAGCTGTCAACTTTACTCACAGTCTTGCTTCCAGGCTCTTATAATTTCTTGTCCCTCTGTTCCCTTGCTCCACACCCAGCTCTTTTCTCTCTCTCTCCCTCTCTCTATCTATTCTCTCTCTCTGTCTCTCTCTCTCTCTCTCTCTCTCTCTATGCACTCTCTTCCCCAAACCCTTCCGTTAGCATGCCCTGGCCATAAATATGCAGTATTAAGAATCCCTTATGGTTTCTGTGGCCACAGAGGCTCGTTGAGTGCAGTGTTTATATTGCCCCAGTGCGAGGACAGATAATATGCTCTCTTGCGCTGTGCATATGTCATACGTGTCGTCGTACTGTATGTGGGAGATGCTACGGCACTTCAGTATGTCTTTCTTGACGACAATGGATGCAGGATTGATTCAATTCTGCAAAGTGCGCTATATAGCTATTGTCGCACGGAAATGGATACGGAGAAGGGTAAATAAACATTGGAATGTGCATTAAATGTACTCTTTCCATACGGGTAGATGTAGGCAGGGAGTGCACGTGTAGACTCATTTCTACAGCGAACAGACGTGAAACAGCATGACAAGGGTGGAGAGACGGTCCCTAGGAATGGGGCATTAGAATTCTCCAACTTCACATGGCGTGCGGAGGGCATAAAATCAAACAACTCCATCTGGAAATGAGTCTGCCCCCGCCCGTGCTGATGAGTCTTTTATGCGCCGACGTGATTGCTCCGCCGTCTCCAGCACCAGCCCGAGCACCGACCACGGCCGTGGGAGCGCCGCGAAAAGGAAAGAGGTTCACGTGCTGGCTACGGGGTGACACGGAGGCGTCGGCAAAACATCAAGGAGACGACGTTGCCACAAACTCATTTGTTACCACCACCACTCGCAGCCCACTCCTGCTCAAACCGCTCGCTCTGACATGCGGGGAAGCTGCCCGCTATGTTCTTCCCTCCCTCACTCGTCCAATCCATTTATGAAACGACACACAAACAGTCCTGATGAATGGATGGCTGCCAAGATTACTTGTAACAAACTCGACCAGCAGCAACAAAAAAAAGGAAAAGGAAAAAAAAATGGACTGGAAAGATGGAGGAAAAATAAATCAATGCTTAAAATAATGAAGGCTTTGTAAGCCCCATGTACATTTGCCACAAGCCATGCATGTTAAATGCCCTTAAATGCTAAGGCACAGAATGATAAATCAAAACGTCCAGCCTGTAGACAAGATGGGTTAAATGCTTTTTTCTCCCGCACAAATGTTCTGTGAAATCAATAGTCGGGCCGGTGATTAAGCACGTAGCGGGAGAGATTGTCAGGGAAAGGAAAACGAATATAAGAAATACGGCGCGGGCTAAAGGGAACTAGGTCAGAGGGACACCATTAGCGAAGATGTCTATTCCTTGTCAGCCCCCCAGCCCCCCAGACACACAAATGAAGGAAGGCATCCCAGCGACAGGAATCAAATTCCTGCACTCCCGATAGCAGCTGGCTTTAGAAAAGCAAGCCAAGTTAACCAGAGCATCAATGGCAACGCGTCTGCACCGCGACCCTCCCTCCACCCACACCTCCTTGATGCGTTTCTGCCAGCGTCCAACCGCTGACACTATCGATGCTAGCGTCGGGGAAAAAAAAAATGTCCGGAACGATCCGTCTTCACAACGCTGTGCCAACACGGTTCCATCTTGCAAGCGGGACGAATCCCGGCGGCTCGTTAGCGCACTCCAAAGCGCTGCTCTGCCATAAGCACAGAGCATGTAATGTCAGACATCATTAGAAGATGACATGGGACCTTACTGGCAGAATACTCCATATAATTCCTCTAACAAGGAAACTGAGTGCCACTCGACCATGTTATGTGGCTCCAAAAAGTTAAAATAAAGGTTAATTTCGGAAGCCTAATGTCTTTATAATGGTCCAGTTTAGATATTTTCTTCAGAGGGCACGCGATAGCCTGCCCACGCCATGTTTAGCATTCTGTGTTCCATCGCTGCACACACGCCACCGCTGCCTATCTGATGTCATTCCCGTGACAGTGACAAAATTGACGTGGTCAGCCATTGCTAACGGGGCAGTTTTTCAAGGTCTTTTCAGAGTGCCCTTTGGGCGACCTGTAAATAGAAATCGCTCCCTAATTCGGCTGCCTCCCGGGCCGGTCATTCCTCAGCGGGGGAGCAGAGGTGATTTCTGAGTATTGATTTGATCACATGAGCTGCAGATCACGACATGTTATACATCATCCTCAGGGTTACCGGTTCTACGGGATGATTGGGATGCAGGAGGAGAAAAAACAGACAATAAGACAATGGCAAACTGTACAGATCTGTATTTTTTTTTTTTTTTTTTACCGTCATGCAGCATGTTTGTAACTGTCACCGTGACACCAAAGCAAAAAATAAAACAAAAAACAAAAAATCATGAGCATGTGCAAAACTGACAAAACACGCACGCACACTCACAATCACACTGCTCACACGTCACATATGAATCGCCTGTCTCTGATCAGCCTCAAGACATGTGTGCGCGTGTGTGTGTGTGAGCGTACGTGTGTGTGTGTGTGTGAATAGACAGTGAAAGACAGACATGAAGTGATGTGGGGCAAATCTGCCACCCATCTTCCGTCTCATTCACGACACACCTGTGAGCCCCTAATGAGGCTCTACTCTCAAACCCCCTCTCCCACCACCACCATCACCACCACCACCAGCAGCACTATCATCACAACCCCACCCTTCCCTCCACCCCCAAGCCTCCCGGTACGTTCCCTTTCATGCCATTTTGTGGGGATCCGCCATTCATTTCAACACAGTAAAGAGCAGGAGCCCGGGGATAAGCCCGCTCGCATTTGAAGACAGACAGCTATGTGGCGTAATCCCCTTCTGAGCAGCCATAAGCTCGTCGTTATCACCTCTCGCTCTCGTTTTAATTGTGCCTCCCTTAAACACATTAATTCGCCGCATTAATGCGCCTCTTCTGCACATGACAGTGCGAGCCGGTCGTGCGGCTACTGGCGAAGCCGCCCCGTAATTGATGTCACTCTAATTTAATTGGCCTAGAGGAGGTGTTTCGTATTAAAGGAATTCTGGGATATCAGAGCGACGGAGGCCTAAACCATCAACTTTACATGGGGCTGATAGCAGGGCTGTGACTGTGAGGTTTTCCATACAAAGACCTCCTTTGATTTTTTTTCTTACTCTAGCATGTGTGTGCGTATGTGTGTGTGGTGTGTGTGTGTGTGTGTGTGTGTGTGTGTGTGTGTGTGTGTGTGTGTGTGTGTGTGTGTGTGTGTGTGTGTGTGTGTGTGTGTGTGTGTGTGTGTGAAGCTGGTGTGAATAAAGAGCAAGTACGGTGCAATTCATTCGTTCAGTACAGTATTTGTGAATGAGATGAAAAAAAAAAAAATGTCCAGGCCTTCAATATCTGTGCGGCCGCGCCGCAGCACAGACCAACCCAGTGCAGTCGGATGCACCCACCCACCGCTGGCGGATAAGCCATCTCTGCTGAATGGGGGCCTTTTTTGAAGTATGAATAAGTCATGGCGTGTGGGAAGCGTGGTAAACACTCTATTCAGAGCGCATCTGACCCCCACACGAAAACCACTTTGGCTGCCTCACATGCCTCCTTGAGTCCGCATGAATCGATGGCTGGAGCCGCTGCTGGCTGGGGCTTGCCTTGCTGAGAGCGCCACTTCTCAACCCGACCCGGTGCTAACTGGTTCTATTCAGCTCCAGCAGCTGGGCATCTGTCTGGAGGAAGTTGTCTGGCATTTTTTTATGCAAATGATTGCAAAAAATAGCCACGGATATCGCCAGGCATGTGGTGTCAAGTCCGAAAAGTCAATTATGAAAGCCATCAAAAGGCTGAAAGTCAAAAGAAAATGACCCCATACTCCTCCGACTGCTGTTTAGCTCACTTGTTTATGAAAAAAAATCCTCGATACAGCTGGTTAAGCATGGGCTAATCAATAAAACATGGCATGCGAATGACAGAGCAAAGTCTTCCATCCTAATGCATGGAGACATCAACCACACCACGATGCACACAGCCCCTGCTATGTGCTGAGCGATACAGTTTGTGAGGCGCTGCACCGCTTTACACTCGCACTGTTAGGGAGAATTTAGTCACAATGTGTTTCATTAGCCACAGGTTACTGTCTGTCCCCGAACGCAGACATGGCATCGAATCAGCGAGAGCAGCGGCCAAATGAATAGCACCAGACGGGGAGCGGGAGAGAGCGTAAGCGGGTGGAACGGCTTCGGCTAGTGGGACACAGTCTGGCTCCAGACAGGCCGCGTTTGCCTTTTTTTTCCGCGCTCGTTCATTGGCCATTCCGTGGACGTCCGGGGGCAGGGCTGGGCTGGGCTGGGCTGAGCCGGGCAGGGCTGTTTGCTGAGGCAGCAGAGGGGGGAGGAGGAGGAGGAGGAGGAGGAGGAGGAGGAGGAGGAGGACTCAGGCCCACGCTCCTCTCTAGCAGTCCTTCTGCACCACGGAAGGATGGATTTAATAGCCTCATTAGCAAAGGGACTACTGAAGAGCTGGCCTCTCCGCACTGCTCAATGTCAAGAGTGCATCCAAGAGGAAAGAGGGTTGTGTGTAAAAAAAGAGCATCTCCTCCTCAATGTGGCGGTGGAGGAGGTGGGGGGTGGGGGGGGTGTTTGTCTTCGACAATCAACAAAGAGGCCATTTCCTTATAGGCTGCCTGAGAGCACAAGGTAGCCTACTGTACTGGCCTCACATCGCAATCACTTCCAACGAGGCATAACTTGACATATTTCATATCGAACACATTGGTACAAATTATACTGTCAATGGCACATCGAGTGCATTTCTCCCGTTATTAACTGTGATTCCGATAGAGATGATTTTTTCGGGCCCCCGACCAATTCCCGCTTCCAGTTTTTAATTATCGTAAGAGCTTCGTTTTGCAGACGCTGCCATTTCCTTTCAATAGCCCGCTAGACCGTTGACAGTAAATCACACCACATCCCAACACTCCAAGCTGGTCGGCGTGACTGACACCAGTCAAAACTTATGACTGCCTATGCAATAGAGAAATTCAAACCTTCCTCTGGAACACCATCCGAGGATTAAATTATATTCTACTGGCAAATCAATGATGTAAGCTCTTTGTGCATTTATTCGCCGTGCCTCATGTACACTGTGTGTACTTAAAATAAACAATTTTGCATAGTCATGCATATTTTACGTGCCATGGCATGCGTAAAATGGCTGGCTTTGATTAATTTTAGCTCACTGGCGTTGCATAAAAATAGCACATCTTTAGACCAATAAATGACACAACGTTTGAGATCAAACGCGGCGGAGTCTTCTTTGCTTTCTTTTCTCAGTCTTTCTGCACTGCAGCTGGCCTGTCAGCTCGCATGTGGATAAAGGTAAAGAAAGGGGGGAGAGACACGGGCGAGGCAGAGGATGACTAAACAATGGAGGATCTGAAGGGAAAATGGTAGCATCTGCACGAAATATCGCTGCGAGCCTCCGCCCGGGAAGTCGATGGCATTAATTTGCGTCTCCCCTGAGGTACCGCGTGAGCCCGTTAGGACGCAGAGAGACAGAGGCCTCCCTCAGTCATGAAATAAAGCGGACTGGCGGTCCCAGGGCAGAAGTGTGCACTGAGCATGCAGAATAACAAGGGGATGGATTTTCTGTTTTTATCTCCGAGGAACACTGCACTGTGCCATCTCTGCGAGGTCCCCTTGCACTCCTCACCATCTAATGCCCTCATTGGACGGGCTACATCTGCAGTCTAGTAGAAGGTGAAAATGGAATGGTGGAAGGGAAATTTTGAGACATTTTGAGACACTGTCTTGACACGTGCCGTATAGGAACACGGATGATACATTTCAGCATAAAGATACACATCTGCCCAGAGCGGTACAGCGGAAAGTCTCCATTTCATCAACAAGTCAAGTCTAACGACTCGTAAAAAACAAAGGTGGTGGTGCCATCTGTTCTGGAACAGTTTCCAGGGATTGCAGAGAGGGGGAAAATGTGCTTTTTCAGCAAAGTTATGCTATGCGCTGGATCACTCTCGATGGCCCAGGCACCTGAATAAGCGACTTAATCTCCTATGCAAACACAAGCCTCCTCCATTGAGTGGGTCTCACTTCCACCCCTTTAAAGGTTGAGGCACTTTGTTACTGCGACACACTGCAGGACGGTGTAATCAGCTTTGCTACTGTGTTAATTGCCAGCAGCCTAGTGATGGATCAACGATACACAGTTTCATAAACAGTGTTTCTGCGTGTGTAAACGAAGGAAAAAATGCATGGCATTGTGGCATGTGATTAAACTGTTCATCACAAACGCCTGCTACTATGAACTAAAACTATAAGAGGTTAACGTGAGGATTAAATATCACATTAAATGCTTATCATCACTCGCTGTAAAAGTCATTAAAATGTAATAAGCAAAAGCCTTCTGCACTATCCCTGCAATAAAATAGATATGCACAAAAAATATTCACTGAATTGAATGGCATCCTGGCATTGCCACTAAAATATTGACCCTTTTATGGTACAAATATCAAGATAGTTTAAGCCATCAAACATTTAAAGACACAGACTAAGATTGAAACTTAACCTAAGGCATCTAAAGCAGCAATAGATTTATTTTTTATCCAGCAGAAATTGAGTGGGCCTTAACAGAAACAAGCCCAGACGATGAACACTGCACCCCACCATCACTAAGCCCCCCCCCCCCCCCCACCCAGATCCATCAGGCTACAGAAGAGTGTCCAGGAGAGGATAGAAACACTCAAAGGACAAGAGCTGGGACTCTTGCAGAACGCCTGTGTGCACACTCAAAGGGGGGTGGCGGGATAGGAGGGAGAGGGAGGTTTTGGCGAAAGAGAGGGAAATGGAGTGAGACAATTGATCACGCGGGTTCAAAACACCTAATGGAGTAGCCTGCGAGTGGAGCTAATAGACTGTTTCAAATTGAAAGGAACAGCAGGCGTCTAAATAGAGCGACGTGGGACATTTCCCCCCATTCAGGATGCTTTCAATAGAACAAACAGAAGAAAAAAATGCATGGTGACAAAAGGTGGTGCTGGTGGTGGTGCTGGTGTTGGGAGGAAGAGGTGCATACAGACCTCCTTTGGCATTGTGAAACGTGGTGTCATTGTATAGATCATATTTATTTATCTGCAATCAATTGCTGAGATTCAATTACCGCTGGCTGTCAGTGGCAAGGAGAAAAAACACAATCCCTAATGAATTGGTAGCATCCTGCAGTGAGGAAGGAAACGCATATTCAGGGTTTCTCTGGATGCCTGAGGGAAATCTCTACCCTCTGGTCTCCATCAGAACGTCTGCATTTGAGTCAGTGGAGATGGGAAGAAAGATAGGCGAGCATTTGCTAACCAAATCAGGGAACCGAGATGGGATGTGGCTTTCCACTATCTTCAACTCGATAGACGCTAATGAAAAAAATGGCTTCTTACAACCATACCAACTATGCATTTAATGAGGATGTAGAGACAGAGACAGAGTTGGATAAAGATGGAAAGAAAATAAGCTGTCATTTTGTGTTGGCAGTGGAAGTGCCAATAAAGAATGTCTGCATTTGAGACAGACATATAAGAGACATGAAATTTGTGGTAAAATGGTTTTCAAAACTGACAGTATCCTTCAGCTGTTATCAACCTTTACCAATAGATGTGTGTGTGTGTGTGTGTGTGTGTGTGTGTGTGTGTGTTTGTGCCTGTGTGTGTGTGTGCCTGTGTGTGTGTGTGTGTGTGTGTGTGTGCGTGTCTGTGTGTGTGTGCGTGTGCGTGTGTGTGTGTGTGTGTGTGTATGTGAGCGTCTGTCTGTCGGTGTGTATGTGTGTGAGTGCGTGGGTGGATAATGTTGAGTGCTCCAAGTCACCCCGGGTAAGGGCATCTGCTAAGCAAAGGAACAATTATAATGATGATACATCATTGCCGTGTGACAACGTGATAACCTCCGTGAGCACTAATGGGTGGTCCAGGTGACACCTCACTGAGAGCGTTTCCCATCCCTTCCCCTCATCACAGCCGCTGACAGTGTCCTGCATTTTGGGTGCAATCACCCATAACACGAGGGCTTACTGAATTGGCATCATAATATGTTGTGTGCATTTGTCTTGGTAGTTACAACGTGAACAGCTAAGAGCGACGGAGAAGGAAAAAACAACAACAACAACAACAGAAAAACAGAAAACTAAAAGCGATCTTAGCAACAGAGCCCCCATCGAGCGAATCTGTTTATTTTCACCCAACACTCAGATCAGTCAAGCTGGGCGGAAAAAAACAGAGATCTACCTGTTTTCCAAAGAGAAAACACAGATCAAAAGCGAGCAGCGCTGGTAACAGACGGCTGTGCCTGCCTTATTCCGCGCTGCCGGTTCTAGCTAAGGCGCTCGCTGCATGCTTGAGAGGACGGGGAAGGGAGCTGGAGGGGCTCTGGAATGAGAGCATCACCAGAGACAACAGCGATGATGAAATCACCAGCAGTGATACAACAGCAAAAAAAACGCACAAGCTTCAATTCCAACCTTTTAGCAGACATCCTCCGTCCATGAGCTCTCAATATGAGGCCTGGTCCAAGACAACAACAATGCGAGTGGATCCTTTAGCGGGGCCTCTGCCAAAAGCCACAGAGCTTCGGACCAATGGAATCCAGCTGCGTATTTTGAGCGGTTCATGGAGGCTGTCGTTTGTCCCAGTGTTTGTTCCTTCACGGATTCCGAGTCTTTACGTAGACTCACGACTGAATGTTTATGCTCACCAAAGGCAAGGAGCGGTAAGGTTTCCAGGAATGAAAAAAAAAGATGGAGACAGTAATTGCCCATTGCTCCATTGACTTTCATGGTTATTTACTGTGGCAAATAATGCAGAAATCCTCACTTTTGCTCACAAATGAGCCTGGTCACAGTGATTAGGAAAGACTTCAGGGCATGCAAATGCCGAAATCCAGTTTATAAACTTGAAAAATTAGGTGGGGGGGTGGATGAGGGGGTGGGGGGACTGGGGGCTCGGATAGCCCATAAAACAAAGCCGCTCTTGCTACATTGGAAGCACGTGATACATGTGGAATAAATTACTGTGAACCTGAACCATTTAAGCACATCTGTCAAAGGTTAGCCCGTAAAGGAAAATAGGCAGTTCCTGTTCGCGTGTTCCAAAATAATCTGGGAGTAATTTAAGCAGTTGAGGACGAAAGAGGCCCAAGATTTATAGGTCAGACAGCAACTGAAATACAACTTCAGTTTATTACAAAACCCCTTTTTTATCTTTCTCAGAATATAAGCTTTTAGTGAAGTATATGTGGCATGTGTATCACATCACACGTGTATCTATTTACGATTAACCACATAAACTAATGAAACATTCATGGCCAGCATCCATCTAATATCAAGGCACCATTACATGATGTACTTATCTGTATAGGAGAGGATTGTGCAGAGGGAGAAAAATGATACCAGACATGCTAAACTGCACATATTCCTCTCACAAGAACGACCTTCACTTGTACCTTCGAGGTCTTTGGTGTTAAAAATACACATCGATTCAATGCAGAAATATTCCAGAGAGAGAGAGAGAGCGAGGGGGGAGAGAGAGGGAGAGCAGGAGCAGGTATAAAACAAGCTCCCTATTACCACCCCATCCATTCACACACTGAACAATTCATGGACTAAAGAGACACAAACATTTCGTCTGTTGACGTTAAAAAAGCACTTCTATCAATGAAACATGAGACGTCTGCTGCAAAGACAAAGAGGGTGAGAAGGAGCAAGAGAGAGAGTAAAGAGAAAGACAAAGAGAGAGAGAGAGAGAGAGAGAGAGAGAGAGAGAAAGAGAGAGAGAGAGAAACTGTGGAGTAGTCACTGTCAGGAAACAAGACTGCATATTCTGGAAGGCCACTGTTGTTCAACCTGACATTGGAAGTCTCTTTTAAGAGTACATCCCTGTTTAGATTCCATGGGACAACAGGAAAGGGAGTGGACAAAAGCTTTGCCTCCAAACGCAGGTTTTCAGACTGGGAACATCACCAGAAAAATCTGTTATGCGAGCTGACACCAACCCCTGCCTCTCAGGACCAGTCAACCCCCCTTACAGTGTAGCTCGCTACTAATTAGCCTGTTATGCGTTATGTGTCCCTTTCACTCATGCGGATGTCCGCAATCAAGCTAAATGGCAGAACCCATCTCGGTCCCAAGGAGACAGGCGCAAACGCCGAGTTCAGTGCTCAGCTCCGGCTATGCGCTGGAGCAGCCAAGTGCAAGGTCACGCAGAGGCATGGGGGCACACGTGGTGTTTATGTTTGCATGTGTGTCGCTGCTGCGGCACGCAGACGCTGGGAGCCGAGACGCGTTCTCATCGAGAGCCACAGGAATGTTTCCGATCACCGGGCAGCCAGATGGTTTAGGCCAGCGCTGTGAAATGCAATGCAGTTTGGGGTGTCCCACTAGTATACGTCAGACAATGACAGCCCAACCTAGAGAGGCTGGGCCACTCTTTTCTCCCACAAAATAATACTTTCTGTCGCCATTTTTCAAGCCACGAGCATAAAAGTATGTGCCGCATGATAATTCTCATGAATTAAACTGCTAGTTACCGTAAATTAACGCTTGCAGGGTATTCTTTGCCAGCATGAAATTATAAGATGACGTGTATCTACGGTTAGACATTACATTAGCGCGCTCCTTTCGACATGCAACTAACTGAGTCCTGCATCTCACAGCCTCTTGTTATTTGACCTTTCAAAAGGCAATCCCTGTCATTTTCCTCATCTAGAGATGCCGCCATGGCATCTTTGTTAACTCTGATGAAAGAAATGCATCAGACCCAGTCAGCCGTTACCTAAAATGCAGTAGAGCAAACTAGCAAATGAAAATGGAGACGTAAGTAGACACATTAGCAGTGGCCCCTCCCAGACTGGAGCCTGTATGCTTTCCATATTCATTTGACACCCACCATCAGACTTTGTGTTTTCATGATGAATGTGTGATGGCATGTGTCTGTGTTGGATGTGCTGACGGGGAAAGTGTGTGTGTGTGTTTGACTGTGCGTGTGTGTGTGTGTGTGTGTGTGTGTGTTTGTGTGTGTATTCATGTGTGTGCATTTGTGTTTTGTGTATGTGTATGTGTATGTGTGTATGTATGTGTGTGTGTGTGTGTGTGTGTGTGTGTGTGTGTGTGTGTGTGTTTGCACATACTCCAGTGATTCAGGGACAAACACATCGAGATGTCACTTTATAACCTCTGGGTCCAATGCTTCCTGTCATCTCTACATCTCCAGAGATCCCTCGCCTGTCCCCAGAGATAACCTAAATATAGATTGGGGACAGAAACGGTATTTTTATCTCAATCTGCACATTACCAGGGAAGAATATTTCTAAAAAAATACTCAAAATAACCCTCATCCAAGGCCAGAATGGCAAACACCTGTCCTTAGCCCGTGTCTTTTACATGTGAGCTAAAAACAGTATCAGTCAAACTGACATTAAAACCTTATCGGTCAAAGTGAAATACTGTACTTCACCTCACTGCAGAGCTGCTTGGTCTTCACACAGCTCTCAGTGAAAGGGCCACTCATTATATTTCCATTATATTTCTGACAACTGAAATACAATCTGTTATTACTGTCCGAGCAGTCAATTAACATTCAAAGTCATCCGAAGAATTACAAAGGTGAGAAAGGTGATCCATCACAAAGTTCAACCCTTCATTCACTGAGGCTTTTATGCTTGACTATGTAGCATACTGTAGAGGTGATTTCTTTCCCCATGGACAAGAAAAGTTATCAGAGTTAATGTACAAAATACAATGTTTTTTTGTGCACAGTTTATGGATATCAAGATTACACAAGGCTAAGATCTTTTTTTTTACACAGATCATTTGTTCATATCACAAAAGTGCACCCTCATTCTGTTCTGGTTTATGAAGTAGACTACTTTTTGCAATTCCATATTATATTGTGATCTACAATAATAGCCAACAACTCAAGGAAGTTGGGGAAGTTGGGTTGAGAGAGACAAGCAACTACAGGGAAAAGAAAGCGTAAGAAAAAAAGTAAAGAATGACTTAAAGAGAATTTGCAGTGAGAAAATATATGGCAGTTTTTTTGATGACACTGCTTTGCTGTAGAATTAGATTTCCCACAAATGCTAAATTAACAATGGTTGAGGACTTCAACTTCGAAAAACAAATAAAAAGGAAATTACACCGATTAATGACTATTGATTTATTTTAGAGTAACGGTAGGTCCATTGGGAAGCTATAAGTTCTTCTTCCATTAGGGTTCTTGATCAAATCCGTTGGTTAATGAGAAGGCTACTACCCACACTGCAGAAAAAGTAATTACTTGACTATTTTAATACTTGCTATTTACACACATTTTTAGGCGAAACACACACACACACACACACACACACACACACACACACACACACACACACACACACATACACAATGCTATTATCTCTCATGTAGAAAATGACATGAAATTATGTTGAAGGGAAAATGGACATTCTTTTCAGTGTTTCAGAACATTAGGTTCAGCACAGTGTAAGTCAAACAAATTTGATAACATTAGCCTATTAACATGCATTTGATTAGTCAAATTAAAATCCAATTGAATGAAACCACAAGATTAGCGAATATAAGACATGTGATCATTAGCCAAATAATAATGAGGAAGAGGAGTACTATGACAGTAAATTGACTGATTAACACACAATCTCAGTTTCTGTGCCTATACCTTCACGATGAGGCCATTGGTTGTATGACATACCAATGTGCGTAAAATATGATTTTGACAGCTTGATAAGATATAGTCTGTCCATACTCGGTAAGCCTAAACAGAATGGCTTAAACTAAACGTCCGCAACACTAGTACCGGTCACCACCACAGCTTGTAAGAAGAGTGCCTCCCATCGTCGCTCTTTACGTCATTTCTACTTCAGGAACGGGACCCTGAGATATGAGCTTTCGGGTGCGAAAGGGGACAAGCGAGTATAGCATAATTTACTTAGTACTAGACTAAATTGAAGTTGCATCTTGCCCTTTTCCGCAAGACAGCAAGCGAGAGTATGGACGTATAAGCTTTAAGCGAAAAATCTGCTTATTACTCTCAGCTAAGTCCCTGTCCTTATGGCGGATGACATGATAGCCTACAATAAACGACCAAAGTTGCTGCAGTGATTATAATAAATACCGGATCTCTCTCACTCTACCCGCCACACACACGCACACACATCCCCAAACTCCCACACATGAATGCAAACAAAGACGTATGGTATAGCACGTATGTATTGCATATTGTATTGAACAATGACGTAAATGTAGGGTAGGCTATAGATGTTACACGAATTCACAAAGATTCCACGTGTCTAGACGTGAAGAAAACACTGGCGCACTGATGCGTCTTGGGTAGACTACTGCTCTTTAAAACATCCCTTCGACCCCGACACACGCGGGCACGCGAGCGACTGCCGTCTCCAGCATGGCTGGCCACTTCCATCACTAAACACCAGCAGTTTAAACGGCCTTTCCGGCACTTGAGGTTTAATAAGACAGTCTATTTTAGCCATCCGTTGTCACAACACATTAAGTGATTCGGGTTGGGCCGCATGCCCTGTCTTTGTTTGCAAAGTAGCCTAGCCTATTAAAATTATTCAATCTCAAACAAAAGAATCATACAGCCACTACAAGAGGTGACGGCATGCTGGTTCATATTTTGAATTATTGAGAGAAAAAAAGCCCAAGTCTCCGTAGACGCCCAATACATTATGCTACTCCATACTCAAGAACATCTGTTTTCAATTCACGTTAGAATTCAGTGTATGTTGGAGGGTGGGGGTTCTCCAATGTTTAATGAAGTGGACTCGTTACTTCTTGTGTAGG
The DNA here is from genome assembly GCF_963854185.1 of Sardina pilchardus. Taxonomy (NCBI): domain Eukaryota; kingdom Metazoa; phylum Chordata; class Actinopteri; order Clupeiformes; family Clupeidae; genus Sardina; species Sardina pilchardus. Next base: position 13,318,536 of record NC_085006.1, on the reverse strand, counting down.
ATTTGGGGCAAGTTTATGGCATCAAACCTGGTAACTTACCCGTCCTCTAAAAATGATATTGAACGTAGGGCAACACTTCACATCTATAATTATGCTACTCTGGTTAACCTTAATGTACAGACTTACATGTAGCCTACAGGGAGGTTAAAACGACTACTAACACAAATTCAAGAAAATCCTACAACAGCTTTAGTCTTAACTACTGTCAGCTGGTAGAACACATTGACACAATTTGATGAGAATGAACCAGAATAAACTGTTAGACAACGTTACAGTAGGCTAATTTCTGTTCTAAAGGTAATGAAATTCACTTACCTAGAAACAAAGACCGAAATGTCGCAGGCATCGCGGCACCCGTTGCAACTGGAAGTCCTATGTCACGAAGCTGGAAATAATGTGTTCTGTCTTCCTTAAATTTCATTCGACTGACCTAGGTGTTCAGACACAGCACGGCAGCACAGTACAATTTGGGAGAAGCAACGAAATACAAACCTACACTGAGCTGTGCCCAAGGACAGCATATCTAAAACATACTGAAAGCCGAATCCCTCATCGAAGATGTGAGCTACCGCTTGTCCGCGACGTTTCCATCGGTTTAGTCGTTAAATCAAAGTTCCCCTTCGGTCTCGCCGAGGACGTCTCAGGTCTCAGGTTCCCAGTCGCTGTGACAGTAAGCGTTCTCCTCTGTCTCCCTCTGTGTGCCCGATGCACAAAAATGCGAGTAGTGAGGGAGGTGGATGCAGAAGGATGGAGACCTCTACAGTCCACATACCCTTGCAGCAACGTGTACATCGGAAACCGATGGCAAGGCGGTGGTGTCTCAAGTCTGGCGTTTTTAGTAGCTTATAGTTATGAAATCTCTTAACAGTTAAGATAATGATTGGATACATCAGTAACCGTTTTTTCTTTTGACGACTAGAGTATCGTTCGATGAAATAACTTAATAGAACATTGTAATCAGTAGCCTAAACATTGAAAGGCATGACCTTAACTCATGGTAGGCTATAGCCTTAATAGCATATAATAAAGCTAATATGTTTTGCTGATGGGCCTATGCGCCATTGAATTGGGATCTCCACTTGATTTAAACAACCATGTATGATCTGCACCCTATGCTTTGAATAGGAATTATGCTTGACATTGTGCCATTTTCATGTCACTGCAGAAAAAAAAGTTTGTGTAATAGGCTATCAGTTCCTATTGTTAGTAATAGGCAAGCACGATAACCGCAAGCAGGTCCCTATTTCTAAGGCATTCTTTGTTGCTAACAAGATTAGGTGGCACTTATAGGCTTTCAGTTTGGTAATACACTTACAAGGTTAAGACAATTAATGTTGGCTCAAAAGATCTTCCTTTCGAACTACACCCGAAGGTCACACCAAACGTCAAAATTGAGTCCATCAGAGGTATGAATATATAATGTGCACACAGGTGACACATCTTGGTTATGAGGGACAGACAAGCCAAGAACCCATTCTTCCTTTCATTTACTTAGACAACAATGGATTGTGGTTTATTCATTTTACTTGTTCCTCAGATGTAAAATGGATGACCCAGACTAGAGTGTCCCGCGAGCTAAAGAAACACATGAATGGCCAGGGGAAGTGTGGCAGTTTGCAGACTTTGAGGACACATTAATCCATCTCCGAGAACAATCTGCAGGCATAACAAAAGGCTCTCTCCTCACAGCCCCCCTCTCACTCCACCTGAATAACCTCTCAGAAGTCACTAGGAGGCTTTCCGGTCCAATGGTTTGGGATAGCTCCATATCTTTCTACATTAGGGGACAACATGCTCCAGGAGAAAGAATAAGGCCAATGTTGACCACCCAACAGTACTTTTAAAGATGTAGTCCATTATTAATTTTCATGAAATGTTGATATTTAAGCAAATCAAATTACATTGCATCATTCTGTGCTCCTGAAGCATGTTTTTTTTTTATTGGCTGGGACTGTTTTTGGCTTGCTCCTAGCCACTGTGTCCTATTTACAGAGACAGGATTGTGTGGGGTTTTTTTATTTCAATTTATTAATTTTTTTTACCATATTTTGTCATATCTAATGATGTTTTATATTGATTATATTTTAAATATTATTGTAGTAGTAGATATATTTGCAATATATTTGGTAGAAACCTCAGTCTGTTAAACTGTGATAGATATCATCATATTGATTCCATTGCAAACGTAACTATGTCTTCCCATAGGAAGGTTGAACACAATCCTTCAGGAAGGACATAGGAACAGGCAAGCCATTTTGCCACAGCAGTGTATTACTGGTGAGTCGATATACAGATGAATGTCTATATCAATCTATTTGTTGTCTTACAAAAAAAAAGAACAATGCACATTTTTTACATTCAGCAAGTACATGGTTAAAGTAGCAATGCAAAGCCAATGGTGGCAGGTCAACCATCACAAATGGGAGCAGACACTAGCATGGAGGCAAACCTGTCCATGTTTGGTGGCTTGGCCTTGGTGAGTGATGTAGCACCCCAATGCAGATGGTCTCGCAGATGGCTGATATTTATACCACAGGCCCTGAAAAGTCAGTTGTGTGGAAAGAGGTCTTTAAAACGGATTGTTTCTCATCACACTATGCCACAGTTCAGCACTAACCAATGATTTTGTCCTTCTGTCTCTGCAAAATCACCACACACAAAGGCTGAACCTATCTTGATTATGCCACAAAATGTATTTTGCCATAGTCACCATCAGCCAAAAGGGGAGACTCTGCGCAAAAACAGCAACAATAATATTCATGCATGAAAATGCAGCACAGCTAAATGCAAGCTACATTATTTTCTAAAAACCTCTGACACACTACAGCCGCCATGTTACTTCAGAGCACTTCTGACTTATGTTTCACGGGTAGATTTGCTGTGTTGATGCCTTAAAACCAGACAAATTGTTGGTCGGCCACTCTTGCCATTCTCTCTGTCATCGTTGTGGGGTGCAAGCCTTTCTCTAACGATGTGGCACACCACCGATTCACAAGTACATGCTTCTCTTCTTGTGACCTCTGGGACAGAGAGACAAAGTTAAAAGGATTTTTCAGTAACAATATGGAGAAAAAATATTTTTTTTTCTTGAGAGCTATTTTTAGGCACAAGTGGGATCCTTCACTGTTAGTGTTTCACGGCCCATGGATCCTTTATAATTTAATGAGGGAAGGGGCGGCCCTTGGAGATTTATGGTCAGCAACTGCAGGCTGCCGCGGCCATGAGGATTATTGATCCACATCGGATGTTTGTTTATGGGTCAGTAAAATGCTTCCCATTCTTTTTTAATACTGCTGGACCGCAAATCCAAATCCACTGTCAGAAGTCATCATATAATCTAATACAACTGTTTTCTGATAAAATGGTTTGTTTCTTGCCTCCCCCCTCTTTAGACTGGTGAATAACAGCCAGACTAGAGGAGATCTTTAGCTACAGTGTGTGTGGCTCAGCCCATCAGCATGGCTTGTGATCATGTCAAGTGCAATGGAATGGAAGTGCAATGGAAGCCTTGCTCTCATCACTGATCCAAATTTGGGCTGAAGTCCATTTGCTGTCAAAGACTTCAATAGTCAACATTGTCTCTCCTTTTCTTTTATTCATGAAGCTTTCATGATATAAAAGAAGAGGAGGAGGATGAAGATAGAACGTGTAAAGATTAGAGAGGATTGAAAATGATGGATTCTGCTCTAGTCCGCACTCTACAGCCAGATGCAAGGAATCTGATCAATGCGGAGTAAAACTCGCACAAACACTCATTATGCATTCTACTGCCCTAATAACTATGGAATGCGTAATTGCTTCATGGTAAGATATGATAATTTATGTGCGGTCGGCTGTGGGTGCAATTGTTCACAAGGCTTTGCACACGGGGCCCGAGAGTCACAGTAGAGTCTCAGTTTTGACTTATGGGCTGCCCAATGCATTCCTGGTAAACAGATCCATCTGTTGTTTTCTTCAAAGCGCATCCCACGCCTTAGCTAAAAGTATATGTTTTACCAATGCATTGAGTAAATGGTTGGAGTGAAATATTCTCTGGCTTTTCTATTTTAATTGGTACCAATCCGTAATCTCAAATACATTTGGGTTTGTGTGAACATATTTCTGAACACCTGCTCCTCTACCTGTAAAAATTCACTTCTGTCTAGATGAAAGGGAGGAAGATAGAGAGGGATCTTAAGTCTCCATGACAGAGGGAGTGCAAGACAAAAGATGTAAATGGTTTTGAACATGGCAGGGTAGTAAGAGACAGGCATGCTGTCAAGAGCTGAGACGTGGGTGGGGTTTTCATACCACAGTTTGTCAAGAATGATCCAGCGCTAAAAGGTCACCCAGTCACGACACTGCCAAGCCAGCCGCTGAAAGTGGATCATTTTTCATCAAGGAATGCCTAAACATCTTTAAAGACTATGTCAATCCACGCCTTCATAAATGCCTCTGGGTGCAAAAAGGGAGATGTTTTAATCAAAAAGAGGAAAACTTCACTCAAAAGGGCTTTACTGCGGTTATGATAATAAAATGTTAATAATAGTGTAATGTTATAAAATAATGAAGATTCATTTCAGGCCTTTGTAAGATGTTGTGGTGCAACACTGGCGCATTTATAAAAACACATCACAATTCACCAAATACCACACCGCTTCAAAAAAAATAGGGCAGTGTCATTCATTCTCAACAACCCTTCATCATTTTCATCCAAGATTTATTGATAATTACCAAAGCTCAATACTGAGTGAAGGACATTAAACAAATGGCATAAATGATAGATAACAGTGCTGCATTCAAGGGCAGTTTTTCATTTAGACACATTGTGGTATTTGTGAGATCAGAATCCAATGTGGTTCTCCTTGGTTTGGCACTCAATACTGGGTAACTCTATGGGATTCTGACTTTCCCAGCGCTGCAAAAGTCAGGAATGCTATTAGCCTAAGTCATGCTTGCTGTCATCACACTATTTTTACAGTATGCTTATGCTTATTAATATGTGACTGGACTGCTCTTGTTTCCCAATATACCGTATGCTGTAATACCAGGCTATGCGAAATCAAATCCAAATCCTTGAAATTGCAAATGATGAAATACCGTCTGGAATACATTTCGGGGGAAAACAGGGTGATCTTTCACCGATACTATGACAGTCTTGCTGTCGTCTACAACTGTCTGCCAATACGACCTAGAAAGGATGTTTTATAGCTGGCATGGAGACGATGTTTCTCAAGATCTATATTGAATATTCTTTTTTTCTGTATAAGGAAACAAAAATAACTTACAAAAATATACAAGCTAAAAGAAAGGGCTTCATATCTCATTTTTGTTTTGAGGTCCTAGAAGTCTGGTTTCACACGAATTGCATATCTTTTGTGTTATTGTGAAGGCACAGAGGGTTAGTCAGTGTTAATAAACGAGATGTTCATAGCCCTAGCTATGGTGTCAACATTTTACAGAAAGGAAGCTGCTTTGTAAGTTAAGTAAGGTAGAATGAATCCGACATCTTGCTTATACTTTTCCCCTAAACTCTTCATTGTGAATTAATTTTAATTTTGTTTATTCTTTATTTTACCAGAGGAGTCCCATTGAGATATTAATCTCTTTTTCAAGGGAGTCCTGGGGGAGCAATGGAATGGAGGAATTAATTAAGTCCATTCTGATACACATACTGTATCTAGTGCACTTCTCAGGTGTTATACTATATCCACTATCATATCGTCCACATTCCTCTCGTCAGATTGGGAACGTGTAAATGCTTTTCAAAAAAGAGATTTAAACAGATTATTCCCGGTATCAAATAGTCATGAACAAATGTACTGTAATACTAGGACCTATACTGGAATGAAGAGAATGCAAACCAAAACAACATTTCTCAACTTGTCCCAGAAGAGAATAAGAAACTGCTGCTCCACGAGCCAAATCAATGAAAACACTGCATACAGGAGCGAAGGGGAAAAACAGCTCAACGCTAACACTCCCTGATTCCTGACTCCAACAATTTTGCACTAATGCGAGCACCAGGCTGAGGAGGGAGCTGCTTGAGAGCCTCCATCCATCTTGCAGCACGTCAGCACTGCCAGCTGGAGGTGATGATGGGGTTTTCCTGGTGCTCCATGGATCCCTGAGATGAACCAAGACAATGTTTGAACAACACTCCTCCAAACAGCTATCAGGCACACTCCTCCCGAGTTGCAATGCTCACCTTCCAATAGATTTTTTTTTTAAAAATCTTATTTATCTTTGAAAGTGATGCTGACATGAGGGCAAATCTACTGCTCTGATAATCTGATGCGGCTAAGCAGACAAAAAGAGATGCCATGCTACCACTGAATACTGAGAGCAGTTTGAATTGGACAAAGATTGGCTTAGGCCTTGCCAAAGAGATTTCTACAGACTGATGGAGTTCATCACAAAGAAGGGAGTCCAGTTTCCTCTGTTTGGCCTTCCACTGAGTGTCTGGTAATGGTCCACTCAGTGCAAGCCAATCTCAATCCCCCCTGTCCCTCCCCACCTGTGTACGGGATCTTTGTATTCAGCGCACAAATCCGCATTGTGGAACAGATTGCTTGGGTTATGGGGACGGAGACTCTAATGAGAAGAGATCAGCTTGAGATAGTGCCTAAATTGGATTACGGCGTTAACGCACTGAGTAACCCCCCCCCCCCCCCCCCCCACACACACACACACAAACATGCACACACACACACACACACACACACACAACACCAACTCCTCCACAACCCTGTGCTTGCCAGCAGATGCAAACAGGTACTCATGTATCCTCACCTAACTCTCCCACCCACTCTCTTCTCTACCCGCTCTCCCTGCCCCAAGAGGAAACCCCTGTGCTTATTTTCTATGTTGTGCTGTTTGTTGTTTCCTTTTGCTATTCCATGGGGGGCTCCCCCCTTGACAGCAGGGAGTTTATCCCCAAAGAGAAACAGCTGCCGTCAGCACTAGCCCAAACGCTGGCCCCTCCCCAGCGCCCAGGAAAATGCAGCTAATAGGAGGATGGGGGGGAGACATTCTTTATATGCCCATTAGGGCATCTGAGAAGGAACACGAACGGGACTGAGAGGCTTAGGACACTTTATTGAACCGAACGTATTAGCTGATTAGCCTTGGATTTAAACGCAAATTGAATGCCTTCCCTGGCATTGATTCTTTTTAGCATGCGTGAGGGTGGTGGTTTGGATGGGGGGATGGGAGCGAGGGGGCATGTCAGAGCTGGGCCCTGAGATGTTCGTTAGGCAAACAGTCAGGTCTGAGCAGGAGTCTGGACAGGAAGATAGCAGGGGATTAGACACTTCGACTCATTTCCCAATAAAGCAATCACAGGTGATACGATCAAATTTGGTATTTGGCGAATGAATTTTTGACGGGTTACATGGTTAAACGTATCCGTTGGATATGAGAGGTTGCTCGCTTGTCGATCAACCGTTTAACTTGCGTTTTACAATGCCATGTCGCTATATGTGGAGAATGGCGATTGACGGATGTGTAGAATACTGGAGCAGAGGCCAGAAAGGGCCCTGTAAATCTGGTGGCTTTCTGCATGGTGGGGCAAGAATGGACAGAAAACCATCACTCTCTGTGAGGCCATCATAAATCAGCCTGCTAAATGAACCAACTAGCCTTGGCACTGGCTTGATGTCAACCAGACTCATACAACATTACAGCCTAAAACTATAGACCAATAAACCTTGAACACTGATCTCATCATATGGGGCCCTTGTTTGAGGCCAACGATCTCGTTAATATAGCTACTAGGTTAAGGCTGCAGTGATTTCGCATATTTTCATTGGAGAGGTGTTATTTCAAAATGGAGTCTGGGTGTTTCTCATCTCGCTTTATGAGGAAAGAGGCCAAATTGGTGCTAGACAATAGAACCGCTGGTCTCTGGCCTGTGGCATTTGCCTGTCACTGGCGAGTAAGCACTTACCCCCACTTTGTCTCTTAAACAACTGGAGACGGCTCTTTTTGTCCATCATCATGGCGTCCTGGCTACCACACTGTCTGCGAGCAAAGGTGAGATTGTATTTCTGTAAGGATCGCCGCACTGCACAGATGCAGCACAATCTGTGGGGCAAGGGGGCATCGCTTCAATTTATGAGGAGAGGAGGCAGATAAGGACAATGGAAGCTGGTTCAAATGTCGGCAGCCCAAGTCTAATTTTTTTCCCTGGAATTCAAAGAAACTGAAGATAACAAAAGACTTAACCCCCAGGTCACGTCTTAATTGCAGCAGTGGTGGATATTGTAGAGTAATTTGCTTTGGCTGCGTTGGTTTAAAAAGCAGAAGGGTTTTCTGACTGATTGGATTAAAGAAAGGTTTTGTCAGAGCAAAGCACCGGGAGACATAGAAATGGGAAACTCCCTGCAGACAGATGAATGTGTGAAACGTTTGGAGAGTTGCCGCAGTCCAAGACCAAAAAAAAAGAAACCCCACAGTCTTCATGATGAAGTTGGTGTAGACTACTTTGGAGCAGAGTGGGTGGGATGCGGTGTGTACAGTATGTGTGTGTGTGTGTGTGTGTGTGTGTGTGTGTGTGTGGGGGGGGGGGGGGGTCCTCTTCTGTTCCTGTAGCTGCAGTATTATCCCAAGCCAAGGCTATTTTCCAGAGTGACCGGCCACCACATAGTCCAGCCCAGCAAGATCATCTCTTTGACAAGCCCCTGAGCTGCAGACTGGCAGCGTTTCAGAGAGTTGCAGAGGATGTCTGGGCATCACTCTCATCTCTTCAAGATTCTCAAGAGGAAGAGATCTAGCGCACACAGCAATTTAAGTTGAGGTTATTGTGGTCACTGAATGTTTCCTCTCAAAAACAACATGAGTAATATACAGAATACTCTCTCTCTCTCTCTCTCTCTCTCTCTCACACACACACACACACACACACACAAATACACACACACAAATACTGCACACACACATATAGACTTTATATATGCACTTAACTTATCCTCTTAAATCTGCTTTGCGTCGTGACTGCATTACCACCTCGAATATGCATTAACTTCCACTACCCGAACACTGTCATCCATTATTCCTAATACAAACACACACACACTATAGATTCTCTTTCAGACAGGGGTCAGCTTGTATCACCAGTATTGCTCTTTGAAATAGAACAAACCATTGCAGTGTATTATCATAGCATTTTTCTACAAGAATAAGAGGATACTTCCCCTATATTCCTCATCCAAAGAAAGTTCTGCACCACACTGTCCAAGTGTGGAGACGTGCGTAAATCCTGCTGTGTGCCCACAGCCGAGTCTCACGGTCATGCAGCACTTGAACATAAAAAAAAAAAAAATCAATCAATTTCATTCAGTGAGAGACTTAGACTCCCAGCCCCCGCAGCCAGTGGAGAGCTACCGCAGGTATACAACACCACAGCGTCCTGATGACAGGTTAAAGGTGTGGTAGCCAAATCCAAGAGAATGAAACAGCAATAACAATAGCAGCAACAAAAACAACAACAGTGCCATCACCATTACAAACAACAACAAACTTGATTGACAGAGGACAGTAAAGGTGTGGAATTTAAATGATATAGCCACTGAGGTGTAAGATATTTAACCTGACCATATTGCAAAAATAAGAAAAACATACAACTAGGTCTACATTTGAGTATACCCCCTTCAACAAGGGTAAGATTTCCGCCTGATAGCAAACATGACCAAAAAGCACAGGCTGCAGCACAACCTGCATATCCATTATTAACACTCACAGCTCAGATTATCACCGTTTCAATTTACAATCTCTGGCCTCGGCCACAAATCTCTCTCCATCACGCCTCTGACCTTTGCCTTCATGCAGGTTTCATTTATCACCAAAGTAAAAATAGAAAATGTCTATAGATCCCACCCCCCACCCCCTCTGATGAAATCGGGACATTTAGCAGCAATGCCCTGGACTGCTCGCCGGATAGACAGGTAAATCAAACCGTCTCCCTCCAAGGCCTCTCGGAGATGCCATTTGAGATGCCTGCATCCAATGCACGTCGAAACTCCATACACATCTTTTTGCTTTCTTTGAGGCCAGGTTATTCATGAGTCTTCACCACTCTTCCTGATTGAAAATTCTCTCCTCATTGCAGTTCAGAAATCTTGTGGATGTATTTTATTCATCCTTTTCTCTCACTCACTTTTCACCTCTACTGATATTGACTATTGGGGGAAGGGAGCCTGAGGATTTTTTTTTTCCTCAAGAGAAGCCCACTATGGCTAAGGGAGAGAAGTTGGGTGTGTCGAGTTTCTGCGCATGCATTCCAATCAAACAGGTAATGAATATGATAATAACATCTAGGCTCTTCCATAAGCAAGGAGTACAGGGCTGGGGGGGAGAGAGAGAGAGAGAGAGATAGAGAGAGAGAGGGGGAGAAGAGCGTTGCTGTGGGATAGGTTGCATAAATTGGAGGGAGGACTCCCGAGACACCAGTCGGAGATCTGGGCATGTGGGCTGAGAAGCAGAACTCATTTAAATGATGCCCTCCTGCCGGGATCTGAGACTGCTTGGGGAATATGTGTTGGGCTTATGGAGTTTGGGGGTAGGGGTCCAGAGGAGGAAGAAGATGAAGATGAAAAAACATCTATTGATCCATTAGACATCAGCAAAATTCTTTTCTGTAGCATAGTGTTGCGTTTGTGGGAATGTTACTCAGAAAACAGCCACTTCAGCATCTGGCAAGCCTCGCCTTTTCACTGAGTTGGGTATTGCTCTTGTTGTGGTTGTGGTAGTGAGAAATGTTTCTTGAAAAGCGCAGCAAAGAGAGAGATGGAGAGAGAGGGAAAGAAAGGGAGGGAGAGAAAGAGAGAGGCTGATACCTTTCAAGGGCTTGTTGTTACTTGTGGTCTTCCTGGGATCAAAGGCAAAAAGGCGATATCCTCCTCAGATGCTGAACGACACAGTAAAATAAATAGACAACGCAAATACCCTATGGGACAAAACAATTTGAATAACATACTGTATCTCTCAAATCAAAGGGAAAATATAAAGACAACAAACATACTGTTTACACTCTACTGACTTTATTTCGTTTACATAACCAGGGTACTTAAGGTATTCATAACAGAAGACAGAATTCATCATGGGAAGTGGAGCTGTGACTGTCTTGGTATCATCATCTGTGCCTACACTCTGTACTTACATAGTAATACACAAGTACCTGCTCAAGTTGATACCAACATTATGACAGTGTGCAAAGACAGAATGATGGTAGAAAGAGTATGTGTGGGCCAATTTACATCAATTTGAATGATTTTACCAACCTGTTACCATAAGCAACAAAATGTATGCCATTTATCAAGGAGAAAACATTCTTTAAGACCATAGACTTGATTTGACTGTGACCCTCTTTATAATCCAGCTCTGCATTTAATGTAGCATATAATAGCGAGATGAAAGTGCAATATTAATTTAATTCGAACGATGCTTGCTTCTCTGATGAAAAATTAAATACTTCTCGTATACTGTAGAATGCATCCAAGTTTATGGAAATGAAGATGTTTCCTTGTTGTTTAACATTTCATGGAGGACTAATTACATCATCTCTCCTTCTGCGGCACAGTAGGCTCATTGCCTGTGTTTACTCAGCTAGCCCACCGTCAGAGATCTTCAAAATGACTTTGATGACTTAAAGATTTCACCACAGTATTTTGGTCCATTTGGCTTAATACATGCCTGGTTGAAATGGAGAAATACTGTTAAAACATGATAGTGGTGTTGACTTTGTGCTGTCATTTTTAAAATGTGGTACGATTGCGTATATTTAACATAAATAAACATCCAAGTGAAAAGCCTATAATACACTCAAAAGGATTAAAGACTTACATAAATGGTTTAAAATTATGTAAATGATGTAATTATATTTATAAAGCACTATGTGGGATAACAATGCAATGATACGCATTACCACAAATGTGTGTGAGCGTTCATGTTTAGTTTTACAAAACCACTTCCACAATCAGACTTAAACCCCCAAAAGATGAGCGAGGACAGCAAGATTGTGAAAACCCCCACATTTCCTCTGCTGAAACTCAGTGGGAAATATGTTGGTTGCTATGCAAAACGGTCTTATCCACTCTTGGCACAAACAAACACAGAAACTGTGATTGAATCAACAGCCTCAGACACTCAGCTTTGCAGTTTTCTGCAAAGGTGGAATAATTCATAGTGCCCGCTTTCCAAGACAGTGATCATATCCATTTGCAGAGGGAACAGTTTGCTGCAGTTCTCTCTTTGTCTATTTGCAGTGCAGGTAGCAGGGGCTTGCTTGCACTCTCTATCTCTATCTCCCTCTCTCTCTCTCTCTACCTCTCTCTCTTTCCCTCTCTCTCACCTGGCTCCAAACTGATTTGTGGGCCCACCAGGCAGATATTGGCCCAGAGCCAGCGATGCAGTGTGTCCCTCCAGCCGCTCTGCAGAAGAGGCATCCATCGCTACGCTTCGCCTAATCACGGGCTGCCACACGGCGGGGTAGCAGGCAGGGCCCAGCTTCTTGGCAAAGGTAACTGCAAAAACTGACTCCCGCAGGGAAGTGCCGAATATTTTGATCACTTGGCAGTGCTGGCTATGATACAACCAGTGATAGGTTAACAAAACAGTTTGAGGCTTCTCAGCCTTTTAAAGAGCAAACTTTACTGGTAATGGGTAGGCTACACTATGCAGAAGCACAAATACAATGAACACATACTGTTACTGTGACTATGAGACTCTAAAGCCTTAAGGGGACATTCTTGTCATATTCATTCAGCGCTGCTTTCCTTTATTTTTTTTGCTGGTAAAACGAAGAATTGTTCTCACTCAGCGCACTATATGTCAGTTGAGCTATAAGTATAGGCTACCGCTAACAATGACCCGATTATTACTTTCAATTGATTCCCGAGAATAGACTTCATTGGTTAAAGGCTAGACTTGGCTACATCTTTTCCCAAAACAACAAGAATTGTGAATATGTACCTTCACCAAGCAAAAGCATTACATACGTACTGTATAAAGTTTATATCAAATAAAACGTGACATCCAATATAAAGTTTATATTAGTATGAGTGGGAAGGCAGGTGAGCAAAGCCATTCCCAGGTAACCATGCCACCAGTTGAAGGCTGAAAGTATTTTAAAAAAGACTGCAGGCTCACATTCAGCATGCCGTAGCCTTGACAACATGGTTAACGCCGCAGTTGCACGCAGCTAGCAAAGTGACCCAATGCCCTCGTCAAAAGAGAGATAACGAACCACCATATGGCTTGTGTAATTACTCTTGTCATGTCTCCAACTAAAAATAACGTTCTTCGTGTTCAACAATTAAGCGAGAGTTTATACCATGGCTGGATACAGCTCCATGGGCTCCTCCATCCGTGGATCGAATCCCATTCTTGTCCGCAGACCCAAAGCGATGAAGTTAACTGCTCGCTAAATTTAGCACATCAGCAATAGCCTTCCACCAGACACTGATGTCAGATACTGTCTCATTAGCCGGTGAGGTACAATGCTATAATTTCCAACTCTCCAGACACCTGAACATGATGGATAACATTTAACACTCCAGGATCAATGTTTGAACAGCGAGATCAACGCTCTGGCAAATTAAAGCCGAAAAGAAAGACTGAATTATCAAATGATCAGCGCGGGGAATCAGCTAGGCATTTAGAGTGTCACCCTCTATCACACCTCTGTGCTTTGTAGCACGAGTGATTAAAGGATGTGTCATGGTGGATGGGTGTTCTTGCACTCATAAGCATCACAGTAGCCATGTACCATCTACACAGCCCAGCACTTGAACTTCAAAAACGCATTTGACAGTAAGTTATACAGTATATATATATATTTTTGAATGTTGAACTTGTTCGTTATGGTATTTATATCACAAACACCACTAATCAACACAGAAAACAGTGTCCGTACATTTCATTTCCATACTTAAGCAGAAATATTCATCTTGTCTGATGTATTATATTTGGTTCAAAGCTCTAATTCCTCCCTTTGAAGTTTTGAAGCGGCTACAGACAATGTGCGTACGCTATGCCTTCTGCCTCCATGCCTCTGAGACTTCACATATCCCAGCAGCATTGTGTAAGACTTTACTGTAGAAATAACGGGAGAGGAAATATTAAAAATACACAACTGCTGCCACAGGCCTTTTCATCATTGAGAGAAACATTTCTCACCATTACCAGTTCAGACTAGAAGAAGAAGAAGAAGAGAGGGAGAGAGAGAGAGAAGAAGAAGAAGAAGAAGAAGAAGAAGAAAACCTGAAGCAGTTTCTCATGAAAAGGGAAATAAAAGGTATGAGAGGCTGCAGTATTAAATGCTGACGATGACGATGATGACGAATTGCTCTGTAATAACCCTAAAATGAGATGTATCCTGCTTTGGATTCATGGTGAGACGTTTGCAAGATATTGCAGGTCCAGGATGATAGGCAAAAAGTGATTAGCCCTCAAACTATCATACCATACTGTAAAGCCCAGAACAAATACACCAGGGTTTATGTCTCTGCAAGATGTGAGGCAAACAGTCAGAGATCAATAGGGAGATGGGATGAAATGACAAACCAGGTAAAATGAGGAGTGAGATGCTGACAAGGAAATATTGGAAACAGCAAGGACTGAAAGAATCCAACATAATCATCCATTATGATTAGATAGATAGATAGATATAAATAGATAGATAGATAGATGGGTAGATGCTGTAGAGAGATGAAAGTTGAATGGTAAAGAAAGGATGTGAGTGCTGGTAAGGAGTCAGAAATAAAAATCTGCGCTCTAATCATTCTCCTGCCCTGAGCACAGTGGAACAGTCCTTATTCAGCCATGCACTGGGCCCTGCTCTCACATGCACGTGAGGCAGAGGGGAGAGGGAGGGGGCTCCCGTCTCTGCATTAACACTGCAATGTCAATGAGGACTATATATCACTGACTCTATGAATGGATTTCTGCATACACCGTGCAAGAAGCTATTTAAAGGCCAAGTAGCGGCGTTCATTTGCAGTGCAAGCCTCAGCTGAATTGAGTCACATAAAACGAGGCTCTTAAAATAGCCTGGTTGCACACAAAGCAGTGGTTCTCAAACCGCTGGCACCGGTTTTCTTTTTCCTTTTTTTTTTTTTTTTTTTTAAATGTTCAGCCACTTCCTGCAGCTAGCAGCTGTCAACTCGTCTTATGGAGGACTGGGGAAGGTGGCATGGGAGACAGGGCAGGAAGCAGGCACCTGGTGATTTAACATCGACCCTAAACAAGCACGGGCATGGACGAGAGAGGAGAGCGGGAGACAGAGGAGAGAGAGGAAGACACAAAGAGAGGGAGGGATGGAGGGGGAGATGCAGAGAGAGTAGGGAGAGAACTAGACAGTGAGAGAGAGATGGAGAGAGACAGAGGAAAGGGGAGGAAGAGAAAGAGAGGGTAGAAAAAGACTGGCAGAGAGAGAGACAACAAGACAGCTAGAGAGAGATGGAGAAATAGAGAGAGGAGGAAGAGAAAGAGAGGGGTAGAGAGAGAGAACAAGACAGCTAGAGAGAGATGGAGAGAGAGAGGAGGAAGAGAAAGAGGGGTAGAGAGACAGAGAGAACAAGACAGCGAGAGAGAGATGGAGAAAGAGAGAGAGGAGGAAGAGAAAGAGGGGTAGAGAGAGAGAGAACAAGACAGCGAGAGAAGGATGAAGAGAGCAAGAGCGAGAAAGGCAGAGGGGACAGGGGGAGATGTGCCGCAGCCTTGTTCTGCCAACGTGTGGCTCCACGGGGCACGGGCACACTCGGCGCCGTATGGGAAGGGCAGGGAGGAGACCGGGCAGAGGCTGGCGCATAAAAATAGCCGCCCTCTCTGACGTTTTTGTTTTTTTTCCCTCTCCCTCCCCTCCAGGGTTCTCACTAATATTAGTAAATACACACGGCTTGGAGCCGCAGCAAACACAGAAACAGACCAACATCAGCCGCAGGGCTGCGAGGAGATAGGATCGTGCCCAACACACAACGAGGGGGACTGCTGGACAGCTAGTTGATGAGCCAACTGGGACACGTTGTTATTAAAAGAGCCAGTGTGTGTACGTGTGTGTGTGTGTGTGTGTACGTGTATGTGTGTGTGTGTGTGTGTGTGTGTGTGTGTGTGTGTGTGAGTGTGCATGCTTGTCTGTCTGTATTCTGAAGCCATGCAGAACAATGTTCAATGTTGAAAAGGCATTATTTTCAAAATGCATGCCACATGCATTTTTAACTCAACATTCATACATTCTTGCTTGATTCACCTTGAGCGCATTGGTCCGGTCTTTAACAGAAATCACATGCTCGGCTGATAAAACACATGCCTCCACTGCAGGAATTATTCTAATAGCGTCCATTTCAGGGACCGATGGGAGGAACATCGTGGTCAACCAGGCGAGGCCATTGGGGAGCATTCGTATGAGTGATGGATGCCCTTGTTCAGGAAAAGACGTGCTGTAATTTCAAAAGGGGAGGGAGATGGGAGGGGGTGGGAGGTGGGGGTCCTTTAAATTCAGTAAATTCATTACCAGAAAAATTAGAATTGCTGATGGTTCTGGCAGACATCAGGCCTGCAAATAATTCCCTCGCAAATTCCACCCCCTACCCCTCCCATCTCTGGCTCCAGTTACAAAAATATGCTGTCACGTGGACTTTGTGATTGGTGAATTCACAAACAGCTCTGCGCTGGCTCACGAACTGAGATGAAAATGTTGGAAAGCGGGGAGAAAGGAGGCGGTCATTCACACAGTGGCTAGCACATGCTCAATGAACCAGGGCCAGTTTGGTGCGATTCAGAAACAGCCGGCTGCACTTAAGTCCTGAGAGGAAAACGTGTGCTACAAAAACAGAAGTCAGCAGCGGCACAGTACAGGACATGGGGACAGAACACCTTTTACATTTTGTTGGAAGCTGGAAACTCGGTAATACTCATGAATAAATTATTCAAATTCCAAAAATAAATGTGAGCCAAAGCCGGAAAAAAACAACACAAAAACAAATATAGGCAATCCCTTGAAATATGGTTCCTAATTTGTTTACTTTCAAAGCAATAAAAGAGCAATACATTCCCTTGAGGAACACATGCCAGAATGTGCGAGTGCCACCACATCCACCAGTCATCGGTGAATGCTACTGAATTCTATATTTCACAGTAGCAACACCACCAATAACACCCCAGAGGATTTTTTTTTCCCTGATCCAGATTAATATTGGAATGAGAAGAGAAAAAACACCAAGAAGAGTGGAAAAAATTGTTGCCAACTCAAAGATGATGACATTTCAAAACCATATTTGTGCCGCTGATAAAACGCCCAATAAAGTGCCTCGCTCTGTGCACCGCCCGAGTCCAATTCATAATATCTAAAAACGGAAAAGGGGTTTATGTCTGTCTGATTGCAGAAAGAATCATCCACCTTGTTTCCGGCTCACCTCTGTCATCGCAGGGACCATAAAAATGAGTGAGGCCGTAACATCATGCACCGTTTGGCGGGGGGGAGATAAGGAGCTCCCAAATTGGATTGTCAAGGGTAGGCGGCGTGTTAATAAAACTTGTGTGGAGAGGGTTCTGAAATATTTATGCCGGAGATACCTTTTTGTTTGTGTTTGAAAAAGAATGGAGCCAAAAGAAAGAAGCTCTCAACAGACAGGCTTGCCAAATGAACCACCACAACATCAACCGAGAAACTCTAACTCAATCACTGATTAGATGTGATCATATATGCATGCCCTGGATAAATGGGGTTGAGTCTTTTTAACTTTAATTTGATATACTTAAAGCAAAGTGATTTTAATTAATGACCCCCCTCTCCCCAACTATCCATGACATCTTTTCAGCAACGATGCAAGCTGAGGGAGCTTTTTAATCACAGAATGCATTCTCATAATCCCAAAGAACTCTAAATTGGATTTTTACTGTGAGGCGTTTCCTGTTGTGGCCAACTTTTTGATGAGAACTCTGTCAATTCTTGGAATGGAAAAAGGAAGGGTTTAAGAAGGGGAGGAGGAGGTGGTAGGAGGAGGAGGAGGAGGAGGGGAAGATCTCAGTAAGCAGTGCCATTGAATTAGCCGCAGACAGCCATGGTTCGAGAAATAATTGAAGGCACATTTCTCCACAGAGCCAGACAATGGCGGCGTGTGACTAGGCAGAGACGGGCATAGCAGCGCCGCGCTCGTGAGCCTTTTCAGACGCGCTTTTGAAAAAGGAAGCTGGTATTGACACAGGAAGCTGCGGCAAAACGATTACGGAATTGGTCATGTGTGGCACAATGGGGAAGGGAAACATTGGGTTTCTTGGGTCTTTCAGTCGGGTCGGTTTAGAATGGATGGAGGATCACGATGCGACGCACCAACCTTGGTCGGCTTAGTCTGGATGTAGAAGTCTCCAGTGCACTAGGAAGCACTGAGAACAGGAAAGGAATGGCTTTCTTTCTTCCCCTTAGAGGAACGTCAACAATGCGATTTACGTAGGACTATACATTTTATTGTGACACACAGACATTGGTTAAGTGGGGAGCGGTATTTAAAAATAACACCTCTTGACCCAAATCTGTTATAAAAATAACTCCCTCTCACACCAAATCCACATCGTCCTCTGCAGCGCGAGCCCAGATCACATTTACATCTCTGTGATGTGTTTTGATGCTACGACTTTTGCATTCCGTATACTAGACTAAACACAGTAATTAGTTGCATCAAAAAATACCATGCTCAATATGGCATCTCTCAACGTTCATTTGATGCGTTCTGAAACATTCATAGATGATCAACAGTGATCGCATGGCATTTGTGAGGCTCTTAACGATGAATTAGTAATAGTTTATTCACAAGAGAAAGATTAAATATCTATGGACCAACTTGTCTGTCAGTTTTGCAATGGGATAAAAGGTAGTGTAAGGTTAACTACTCATTATGATGGGCTTTGCATCTGATGGCTGCTTGCCCTGGACCTTGCCCAGCCAAACGTCTCATGCCACCATCGTTCGGTTGCCATGACAGCTTATCCACTTAGGGCATTTTCCCTTAATTAGGGGGTGAACCCCGACCAGTAAGCATTCCGAGCCGTTTTCCTTATGCATATTTTAAGCACATCAATCGGAATGGGGGCTCAGGGGACCATGTGATTATCTTCGGTCCATTTCTAATTTCTCCCAACAATATTCCCAGCGTGGTAATCATTATCACATGATTCCCAAAGAGTTGGGCAAAAAAAAAAAAATCAAGGCCTTGACAGCTGATGTGACAGTGGTGGTAATTTGCGCTTAAGTATATTTTCCTCCCCGCTTCCGTATAAATAGCTCGGGTCTATTTTTGGAGGAGGAGGAAAGTGCAGGAGGAGGTATTGAAGGGCATTGGTGGTGATCAGGCTGCTCTTGGCGTACTAATGAGGGTCGGACTCAGGACTGCCCACCATCCGTCCCACGTCTTCCCCCTCAGTGCTGCCGTTTTATACACACACACACACACTCTGCCATGGACTCAGAGTGACTCACTGAGCTGGCCCTCGTTAGGCACAAAAAGACTCCGGATGAGCACCACGTCCGACCCGGACTCGGACCTGATCCGGCCTGGAATCGGCTGCCCACTGGGATCGTCAGCTCATCATGCATGGTCCTCTCCTGCGGTGTAGGGTTGTGCCGACCAAATAAATTATTCAGGATCTTGTATTTATGGCCATAGTCATAAACGGGACCCGAAGCGGCTTATGTGATAGCCACGCATAAAGCTTTAAGTATATCCCTTACACCAGGAAATGAGAATGAGGGGGAGTTGGGTGGGGGTGATGGGCCCTGTAACAATAATTCTGAGTAGAACTGCGCACAGACAAATTATACATGGAGTGAGGCAAACCCAATCTAATCTAAATTTCTCTTTTTATTCGACCATTTTCCTATCTAGAGTCTAGAATTAATTTTTAATCATTCCTTAAAGGGGTGATTTATTGATCTATATAGGAATTAGTCACATAAGAGCAGAGCTGCAGGTATCTTCAAAACCCAGCCTGCCTTTGAGGTTTCTTTCGCTAAAGCTTGTCTCGGTCCACAGACTGACTCACCCAGCCGAACCACTTAAAACTTCCCCAAATATTTGCACTCTCTTCACTGAACTGCACAAACTGATGCTGCACCTTTTTTTTATTATTATTATTATCAAGCGATTGCAGCAGTGACAGAGATGTTTGTCTTAAACAAACAAAAGTGATAGCAAATGAGGATTGCTGCCGTTTGAGTTTCCCAAAGACCTGTGTGGCTTTGATCTTGTTCTTCCAGACATATTTCCTTTTACAGAAGGGAAGGGCTGACCTACATAATAAATTTCCATCGCTGTCAGGGGCATAGAGGGCACCCTCCCTGCCTCCCGTGTGGAGGACAGATGAAAGTTTCTCCACTCCTCCCGAGGACTAGGAGAAGGGTGACCTCCTCCCTACCAAATCTCTTTCTCTCTCTCTCTCTCCCTCAATATGTATTTATATCTCTGACTATACTCAGTACATTTTTATTTCCCATAATTCCCACCTTGTATCTCCAATTCTCAGTCTGCTTCTTTAAGCCCACTCCCTCTGTCACTGTCTTATCCACCCCTACACTCCAGCCTCCTGCCTGTCCCTACCTCCCTCTCCATAGGCCACGCAGGCTCTCCGCTGGGTGTGTGTCATCTCTCCAGCACTACGTGCCAGGTAGAGTTGGCCCCCTTTTCCCTTCCTGTTGTTTGGCTTCTAAAAATAAAAGCCCCTATAGTCGAGCTGCCACGAAGCTCGAAATCAGGGCCTCTGTAGGTTTAAAACTTTGCTTCTCCTCTTCACAGGGAGAAAAGACTGCTCTCTCCCTTTCTCTCCAGTCTCTCTCTCTCTCTCTCAATCCACACTCCCTCTATCTCCCCACCCTCACTCTTTCTCTCCATCTTTACTCTCTCTCTCTCCATCTGCACCTCCCTCTATCTCCCAACCCTCACTCTTTCTCTCTATCGTTACTCTCTCTCTTTCTCTCTCACTCTATCTCAAGACAAGCAATATATCATGTCATCCTCCCTTTATCCTACCACATGGTATCTGTCTCTGTGTGTTCTGCGTGCACACACTCCAAGTGCTTTGATTATCACCCATAGGTACAGTAGGAAGCACAGGCATGAATATTTTCCACGTTATTTTTTTCAGGCCAAGCAAGCTAGTATGTTTTCATTTACTCAAATTATTGTCTTCTTTCACTAGTCAGGGGTGCATTTCCCAACAGCATAGTTGTTAACTATAATGCATCTTCTGATGTAGCGTCACTGCCCAATCTAAGTCAGTATTTCAGTCACATGTTACAGAAAGTGTAATGCTAAAAAAATATGGCATTGATGTTCGGACGTACTTCCGTCAAGCGCTAACAATTCTGCTCTTATTTTGTATTTTTCCAAATAAAAAACGTGATATGAGACAATGTGAAGCTTAAGCGTTTGTGCATGCGTAACTCAAATCTACAGACTAAGTTATTTTTTCATTTCTTAAAATATATCATTCTTACCAATGAAACAGGAACAACCTTATAATGTTCCTGTCTGAACATCTGGGGAAACGAGAACCAAGCTGGGGAAACAATAACCAAGCTCATGTGATTGAAATTCATCACTGAAGAATTGACCACATAAATTGGTTTTGACCACTGAAAAATTGGTGCTATTTTTACCACCTTGCCTCAGTACTCTTATATTTCCCTCCCAGATAATCTTGGGTAGTCTGGTTTTCACAAGTATGGCCGTTTCTGATTGGAGCCAAAGATTCTGGCAATGAAACAGTGAGAGTAGACCTGCTGGTATCCAGCCTGAGCTGCCGGGCGAAATTCAAATTCCCCGGAAGTTCAGGCAGGGTTCACCCAGCCTAAATCTTGGGGGCAACCAAGACAGAAAACTTTCAACATGCCTATAGAGAGGGAGACTTTAGCTGGTTTTGATTAAACTGGAACATGACAAGCCTCTGAATGGACACGGCGGGCTAATGGGCGCGTATGATTGTTTAATAGCCCAGAAGCCAAACCCTCTGAGTTGAAACGATATCATTCGTATGTCTCCTCTCCGCACTACATTAATGTGCTTCTGGGTGGTTCCAATGTGTGCGTGAATTTCCCTTGTGCTTTGTCCCCCCAGATTTTGCCTCTACAGCACTTATTGAAAATTATGTTTCATATGGAGAGAAAAAAAATGCTGAACAACCCATCACTCTAAACAGCCTAATTGAATTCTTTAAAAGAATTACATTTGCCAAGATGGAAATGTGTTTATGTGTGCTCAGTGACATAGTAAGATGATTAGTATGATGCTTACATGCGCAAGAAATGATTATTGCTGAGCCTCCAGATTGTTACCCATTAAAAGACGAGCAACTTCAAAGTTTAGACACATTAGCTCCCCTCTTTAAAGAAGAATTGTCTTTATCACGGCTCTGCCAGCCGGGGTTACTGATGTCAGTCCCATAAACCTGCCTAAATCCACCAATCCTCTGCGGACCTTATTATCTCCGAAGACCTCATACCACCCTGTTAATTGGGGCGACCGTTCTTTCTTGGTTTATCAGGTGTCTATGTGTTGTAAAAGATATGGATTGTATTTTTGGCAGAAAAACGTCATTGCTCGTCATATCGAGATGTATGTCCACACAGTTGTTCATGCATGCAGTAGGACTAGTTTTTTTCCTCGCATTATCATGCAGGGCTGCTAATGACAGCACTCTTGCACTTCAGTTAGAGAGCACTAGAAAAATCTGTGTTTCATGAAACTAATGAGGTCTGCACAAAGAACACACCAATTATGTCACTGCAATCAAGTTTATGTAACTTGTTTACACTAAGGATGTCAAGGCTGTATTAACCATCCATTCAAATATAACATCATTTTAACCGTATAATTAATTATTCATAATAGTTTTGCCTTACAGTGTTATAGTGTGCTATAACATTAATTTTTAAACAGTGGATACCCTTATTATACATGTGCATGTTAGGGACACTATAAGAAAACATGACAATTAGTTGTATGGACTGTAGGTTATATTATGTTCATGTACTTCAATTTAATGAGTCTTCTGTCTTTCAAATTTGTCCATGTAACCACAAACCCTCTGGCAAGGAGACTGGCGTTCTCTCATGAAGTAGAGGCCTCCAGCACTTTTACCCCAGGCAAAAGAGATTCTCCGAAGACTCCTCTAATTTGAGATGCATCTCTCTCTCTCATATTAAGGTGTGTTTTTCTCTATTGTGACTGACACTAACAACTCCGTACAAATAGAGTGAACAAGAGCAACTAGTAATTCATGGAGCCGTCATAGTAGGATTCTTCATGTTACGTAGTTGGTGTACAAATTAGCTGCTTGTGACTCCATCGATCTCAATCTCTGTGGGCTCTGGTGCTGATGTTGAATCAACAGCACAGGCATTGTGTAGTTTTTGTGTTGTATTTTTCAATGAATACTGAACAGGAGAGTCTCCTATCGGTCTTGTTCACAACCTGACTTTTCTTTTTATTTATTCCTGCAAGCACAACCATGTCTTTTGACAGAATACACAATACGGAGGCTCACTTTTGACCTCCACTGTGGCAATATTTTGAAAAACATCAATTGAAACACAGGAAGAATCACACAGACACAGTAGACTGAAATAATAATAAAAAAACTAAGCAAGAACTGGCACCAACAAAATCAAAACACAACCATCCATGGGCCCAGCCTCACAATCACAGCACCATGACTCTCCATGTTGGGGTGGGGGTTACTTGATTGCAGCCTCAAAGCTTTTCATTTTACCTGCTTGATTTAAAACAGTCTTTAAGGTCAAGTGGGCCACCCACAAGAACCCAGGCCACTTCACTCTTCATCTCCCAGGTCCAGAACTGTGATTACCTCCACCATTTTCATTTCCAAGGAGAGGACCTCTCGGAACTCAATTTTAGACCAGAAGGGCCACTTGAGCCAGCCTGCGGTTTGGATGACAAAATGGGGTAATGTGAAGGTGGGATCAGAAATAAATGAAATCCCCCCTCTGTGTCCCCAGCGATAAGGAAGGAGATCTGAGGGCAAATTCAGCACAGATGTTCACTTTATAGCCTCTCTGATTCCTTATTTAAAAGTAAAAACTTGCTGTTTGGATCCATGAATATAAATGGTCTCGGTCAGAGGCAGTTTTGTTGAGAAATGAGGCCTCAGTGTGATTAAGGTTTGTTTCGAAAAAAAGTGGGTGAGATTAGCTGACAGAATCTACTACATCTTTCCTGGGGTTTTTTTGTGCGTTGGTACACAGCAGCTGTTACTGTTCTTTGTTTTCCCCTCTCTCTCCTTCACTCCCACTCTCCCTCACTCCTCTATACTCTCTCTCTCTTTCACTCACTTTTTCTCTACAAACTCTCTCTCTCTCCCCCATCTTTGCCTTTCTCTCCTATTGATCCCTACTGGAAACCTTAGACTTACAAGCCCTCCCCCCATCCCGCCGATCTAGTTGGCATTTCCTGTTTCCCCACTGTATGTGTGGATTCCAAGCAACAATAAAAGGGAATTGATTTTAGACTCTCCTCTTTGAAGGACAAAGGAAGGGTAGCTCCAGAGTCCGGGCAGAGGTTTACTCTCCCAAGAGAGCATGTCTATTCAGGGGGAAAGGGAACGTTTCAGACTACCTCGCTGGCAGGTGCCAATCAATTTGACCCGACACGTTTGCCATTGTAGAGTCAGAGGAAATCTATTAAAAGGTAGGTAAAATTAGCCATAATTAGCGTCTGTGCAGGAGTGGCTAACAAGCTTAGGGACACACGGTTTGTTTACTGTTTCCTCTGACTAATTTCTCAGCCAGAAAACTGTTTACTTGGTGCGCACAATTAATAAACACGCCAGAGAGTCCCTCTGGCAATGTCATTCGGGAACAGGTGACAAAAACATGCACACGCTATAGCTATTAATAAGACTGTGTGAGGCTTCTCTGCATAGCTGAGCATTGTTTAACGAAGCAATGGTGTGGGAGAAAAAAGTTAACTTCATAGTTCAACTAAATTTTGAGAGTCTACCATAGCTGAACAAGCTGTAGTTGTTTCACCCAAGTTAAATCACAGGGAACGCACAGGGAGGTGTTGGAGCAAACTGAGTGAATGCTTGATATCAGCGGCATGCTAGACCATTTTTATGCTAATGCTCTTCGCTAACTTTCAGAATCAAATGAGTGAGCTGGGAAAGTAACTCCCACCCCCATGACTTTGCTGAAGTGCTACCATGAATCAAACAGTGTAACGACTTTGTACAAATGTTCGATGTGTAAAAAAATATATATATAATAAAAAAAAAAAGCAGAGAGGGAGAGGATCCCACAGGTGTTGTTAGGGTAATTAGCCTGTACAACACGCTAAGTGCTAAGAGGTTGAACTCTCCGTGGAGAGGAAGTGAAAGGAAAATGGGGGGTATTGGGGTGGTGATGGGAGAGGTGGTGGTGGTGGAGAAGGGTGTGAAGCTAAATGAAAATCACTTCTGCAGCCATTTATAGCGCCGCAGCTCAGGATATCAAGGCCGCAGTTTCAGTGAGTCACGAACGCACCAAGGTTAATATGGACATTACTGAGATGGATTCCAGTCACATAGGCCCAACCGCACTCACACACCCATCCACCGCCACCACTGGACCTATCGCAGAGCCTGCTGTTGGTGTTAAACCCCACCATAAAAGCCTGGATGGGAGATGATAATTGGTATTAATTAGTTACATGCAGTATGCAGATGCAAGACCATATCACTTAGCCTGCTCTCTTAATTAACAATGCGAGTGAACCTTTCTTGTCTCCAGGCATCAACAATATGCCAGCAGGACCTAAGGAATACAATGCTGCCATTGCCTTTTGCTTCCCAATCACGATGGAGAGGGGTTGAGCCAGGGGGTAGAAATAGTGGGGGTTGACAGCATGACTACCTCCATTACCGGTGAGGGGCTTGATATGCAGAGGCTACGCTATGCCTGGATGGCAAGCGGGGTCTTGAGCTGAACGCGCGTCCCCGGTGGACTTAGAAGGGAAGATTTAAAGGAGTCACCTTGACGTGGGCGCTCCCCATCAGATTCCCTGGAGCGCAGACGCCTCAGCGGGGCAGCTGACTTGCAATCAGTCCACCATCACTAATGTGCGATGAAAAATGACATATTTTGTTGCGTTTGAGAGGGGGGAATAGTGGAGCCCAATCTCCCATGCACCAGCACACACATGGTAGCACACAGTCACACACAAACACACACACCTATACACTCTAAACACTCCCTGTCACTAAGTGCTGCCAAGATCAACTACTGCCTCTGTATTGATAGACAATTACGTTCCTGGTGGAGGAGAATTTATTTGCAGGTTGGTTTACACAAGAGAATCATTTGTAAATGGAATTGAATAAGACAAAGGTTAATATGCGAGTGGAAACCACAGCAGCATATAAATAGCCCGCCCGTCTCAAAAATTGATCCCTGCGAGAAGAACCGCCATATCTCCCCTCATCCTTTGCCTCTCTTTCCATCCTTCCAGTGCCTTTTATCTTTTTTGAGGTACGGCTGAGGCAGATGGTCAGCTTGGTGTGCCGTAAAATAACCCACACGTGCGGAGGATATTAACATGGGCCAATCCGCAGCTGACACCGGAGCAATGTCACCTTTTGCCTCGGAAACAAATGTGACGCAGCGCGTGTATTTTCAAACTGAATTACGAGCAGACACTTTGATGTATGTCGTAAATAGACGCAGTGCGTGCTTAGACTGATTTAAGACAATAGGAAAACACCAGAGAGGCATGACCAGATGTTACTGAACCGTATTGGTGCAAGCACTCAGTGACGTTAATATGTGTGCGTGTGTGTGTGGGGTGAGTGGGTGTGTGTCTGTGTGTGATTGGGTATGTATGTGTATGTATGTGTGTGTGTGTGGGGTGTATTAGTGAGTGAATGGAGATGTGTGTGTGTGTTTGTGTGTATGAGGGGGCAGTGGTCAACTGTGTGAGTGGATGGTCATGTGTGTGTGTGTGTGTGTGTGTGTTAGTGATTTTGTATGGTTGTGTGTGTGTGTGTGTGTGCACACGCACGTCTGTCTGGCTCTGCCCTCAGCCGGAACACCGCTGGAAAATCTCTAGTTCCCACGTGCCGCCCATGCCAGCGCAGCCTCTTCTAAAAATACCTGACATTTACCTCCGATGAGGTAAAAAGGAACAGAAAAGAAAACTCAATCCCAAACAAAGGCAGTCCTTGTTCCCCCGCCGCCACATGCCCCTGGCTCTCCCTGGATGTGCCCTGTCGTCTGGCTGGAAGAGAAGGGGCCTGTTTGCGGGCCTGCAGTCATTTATTTCTCTGCAGCCCTTTACCGGGGTGATAATTACAGGTTGTATTGGGTACGTGAGCAGCATGAGGACCGTGCGGACAATTGCACAGGGAAAGTGATGCCTACAGGCCCTTGCCTCTGAGCGTGTCGTGCATGTGTGTATTGGGTGTGATGGGTATCTATAAATAGCCGTACATTGTTTTTTTAATTATCTTAAGTGCATGTGGCTATGTACAAACTGTATAGTGTGTGAAAGAGTGCAGGGAAGAAAAGGAGAGAACAAAAGGAGAAGGGGGAGGTAGCCATAGAAACTGAAGGAGAAAAAATAACATCCTTGCATCTTCAGAAAATACAGAGCGACAGCGCTAAAGAAAGACAAAATGTCCTCTTCCATGGTGACAGGTCGTTTGAGGAAAGGCAAAGCCTCCTGGATACTGTGATGGTGTCCGGCTGTTTACGTTTCACTGCTTGCTAAGCGCTGGCTGGCTGCAGTGTCGCCTCCTGCACGCACGGCTCTTGGCCTCTAACTCCGAGCTGGCCGCTGTTTATCTCTGGAGTCCATCACCGGCAAATGAAGCATACTTTGGCATCTGTTTCACCTCTTTTATGGCCTCTCGCTTCCTGCTTCTAAAAATTCAGGTGTGAAGGCGAGGACCTGACACGCAGTGAGACTTGACTGAGTCTACTGGACTGCGTCAGTAGATCCCCCCACAGCCCACTCTCACACATGCACACACACAAACACACCTGCCCAAGAAGTGGAAGTAATGTAAGTTTTCCCCAAATAATACTCCCCGTATTCTCAGTGCCACCAATCCACCTCATATCATGACCCTGATTTCTTCAAGTAAGAGTTGTTACTGGATTAACTTTTTCATTAAAGGACCTCCCACCCTAATCCAATTAAAACAGTCTGGCTCTGGACCAACATTGGTAAGATGTCACTGGAACAAGTTGTGTATGATGACCCTGGAACAACTTCCAATGATGAATTCAGGAAATTACATTTTTTGTATCGCCTATTATGGTTATGGTTATGGTTATGGTTATGGTTATGGTTATTTAGCAGACGCCTTTGTCCAAAGCGACATACAAATAAATAACAATACAATTAAATAACAGTGAACAATTACAAAAAGGGAGAATAGCAATATTATCAATAAAACAATCAATTAAGCACTAACCTAATGAGAAATAAAACAATGAAATGAGAATAGCAATCAAATAAGTCACTCAGTTAATTAAATAATAACAATAACTATAGCATGGTAAGGCTAAATTTAAGGACAATAGCAGAATAAATGTCAAATTCTAACAATGGACAAATTATAACAAAACAATACTAATATACAAACCATAACACATAACAAACGCTCAAAAGACTAAGTGCATATTAAACAAATATGCCTTAAGACCCCTCTTGAAAGATCCAAAACTGTTGCTGGAACGGAGAGCACTGGGCAACTCATTCCACCAACACGGAACCACTGAAGAATAGGATCTACAGTTTGACCTAGCATGAATGGCTTGTCGACATAACAGACGCTCCTCAGAAGATCGCAATGGGCGGTTGGGAATGTACATCTTGATCAAAGAACTGAAGTAGCTAGGAGCAGATCCAGTCAGTGTCCTATAGGCCAGAGTGAGAGATTTAAATTTAATTCTGGCTACTATAGGGAGCCAGTGGAGAGTAACTAGGAGAGGGGTTACATGTGTCCTCTTTGGCTGATTGAAGACCAGTCGTGCTGCAGCATTCTGAATCAACTGAATCAACTATTAGAAAGCTAATTCATTACCCTAAATGTATGGTCCCTATAGCTTAGCAGCTAGCCTAGCAGCTGGCACAAATTAGCGTAGCACAAAAAAATGTTAAATGAGTTTTTCAAAGCTACGACAGGGTGACCCTGTAGATGAAGTGGGTCGCCTCAAAATCAATGATTTTAAAAGCATAGCTAAATGCATTGCTTATATCCAATGAAAATTGAGAAACCAAGTTATCATAAATGTATGGTCCCAAGCAGCTAATATTAGCACAGATAAACATGGAGTAAAGTCATTGCTTTTCGTTTTACACAAAACTATGCAAGTACTTGAGATAAAAGATGTGGTGACCTTTTGATTCTGGAGGGAAATTTCAAAATGGCAGTAGGTGGAGCAGAAGGCTCACATTGATGACATCACATGGCAGTGATTAATGAAAGGGTTGTTAACAACATTAGAATGTTAATCTAGGAACAACTTTTACTTGAAGAAATCACGTTCACCAATCATATAGTGACTATACTTTCAGGGAAGCCATGGCTGTGCTAACATCCACCAGCACAAGGCCCCTCTGCACACACATGCCTATGAGTGACATACTAGGACCGCTGCGACAACAAAACAGGATCGTATGAATCCGATTTCTGCTCACACACTATTAATACACTAGGAGAGATTCCTGAGCCGGACTGACTGTTGATGTTGGTCCTGTAGCAACGCAAAACTAATTGACTCGTTTTCCGGATCCAAAGGCAAGCATCTGGTGCGTGCTGGAAAAGCCAATTAGAACGTAATTGTTTGCGTCCTGTTGACTCCCCTCAGAAACGTGGCCATGCGATAACCATAGAACTGACAGGTAGGACACGCCAGCTTTGAAGATCGTCAGGGGACCGTTCTTCAAAGCTGTCTACAGCTGCTGGAAATCAAACAAAAATTGTGTTTTCAAACGGGAGGACAAGTTGATGAATCGACAGCACCAAGTCATTATTTCAATGTCAGCATTTTGAAATGTTGATGATGGTCGGATGGCAGTAATGTGAAATTTGTGACTGTGATTTACATCCACACAAACACACACACACACACACACACACACACACGCACACATCACATCAACCCA
Source organism: Sardina pilchardus (assembly GCF_963854185.1). NCBI lineage: Eukaryota > Metazoa > Chordata > Actinopteri > Clupeiformes > Clupeidae > Sardina > Sardina pilchardus. The sequence continues at coordinate 13,288,405 of NC_085006.1, read as the reverse complement.
GGCACACCCAGAGGCTGATGCAGACATATTCAGTCATACACATTCTATATGATGCTGTGCATTTTGCCTTATTATTCATCTGAGCAATCTGATGACAGAAATGTCTTTTAACTCTCAGCTCAATGCTCGCAGTATGTTTGATGTGCGTATAGTGTGAATTTGCCTTGCATGGACAGTCACACACATTGATTCTGCAGAGAGACAGAGGGCTGTGCTTGGGTGTGAATTGAAACGGTATGGTATGACGATGACAAATGGATTTACAGGGAAGTAGGGATGGCGTGGTGTGATTTTGTGTTATTGTGGAAAAGGGGAAGTTAAAGAAATAAATAACAGAAAGGAAGAGGGAGAGGAGAGGAGGGAAGTGAAAGGCAGTGAGTATGTGAGCGAGGGGAGAGATGGAGAGAGGGTTGGGGGGAGAGATGGAGAGAGGGTGGGTGGGTGGGTTGGAAGACAGACAGAGGGAGATGGAGGAAGAGGGAGATAGAGATGAAGAATAAATGAATGTGAATGCTGGCAAGCTGCCGACAGAGGCACAGACCCCCGCTCGGGGAGGGTGCCAGGGATGGAGGGTGTGGGGATGGAGGGATTGGTATGGACCACAGCACGCCACGCACCTCTGATGGGGATATCATCAAATGAGTCATGCTGACTTGCAGATTCGGCAACAGCCAGCCTCATGTTTCTTTTTCACCCCCCCACTCCCCATCTCTCTCTGGCTTCACTTCAAAATGGGAGGGGCAGCTGGGGAAAGGAAGTGTGGCAGGCCACCCCTCCACCCCCCAATCGCTTGACTTTGTTGTCTCTCTGCTGCCAGGGACCTTGCCATTGTTTACATACCAAGGTTTCATTAGCAATTAGGGACCTAATTGGGACGATTATATAGCCACACGGACCCCGGGAAATTGCGCTCTGGCAAAAGCACTTACCAACAAATTACCAGCAGGGTCTAATTGAAACGGACACTCGCGCCTTCCTGATGGGTATAAAGATCACATAGTGTTAGGATGCACAAGAGACCAGCCCGCTCTTCCCATGAATTTAAACACTATCACTGTGTTGGGTCCCCTTTTATTCTCCACTGGTGACAAATTGTCTGAAAACGACCCTCAGAGGACCTGATTCTGTGATAATCGCACTCGTCGCTAGTCCTCCACTCCATCAAGTCTGCACATGCCACTCAGATGAGCCAATCACAACTCCACGGCAGTTCACACGGCCATCACGGTCCAGACGCAGTTCAGTGCCGCAAAGCCTGTCAGTTATCATCAAGTGGTAATTGGCTGTGCGGTGAAAGACACTTCATCACTGCCATTCACGAGGCTGGCTGCAGGAGGTATATGTCTCAGCGTAGGGGAAAAAAAAATGAAAGTGTGTCCTATTTTAAGTAAGGCAACTCTGATAAATGTCAGAAAAATGTAGATGTGCGCACAGGGGGAAAAGCTGTATCTCTCAGACCTTGAACGCCACCCACTCGAAAGCTCCCCTTAATCCGAGGCGCCGGCAAACTCAATCTCTGCTCTGAAGTGGGGGCGCTCGGAGAGAGAGAGAGAGAGAGAGAGAGAGAGAGAGAGAGAGACAGAGACAGAGACAGAGACAGAGAGGGGAGCTGGGTCTGTCTCAGTAACATGACCTCGCAGATCCTTTCTGCCCGATTACCCTTCACTTGCCTGCCTGTTATTTACTTGGTGCCATTCCCATGTGTGAGAGTGGCGAGAAGAGGAGCCGCTAAAAGCTGCCTCTCTGTCCTCGGTAGGCCGTAAACCCTATCTCTTATTCGCTATAGCTCTCTCTTTCCCCCCACCCCATCCCTCTATCAACTTCTCTCTCTCTTTCTCTATCTCTGTCTCTCGTTCGTTCTCATTTTCCATTTTGTCTCTCTCTATCTGTGTCTCTGGACACTGTGTCCCTCTTTTTCTCTTTGATTCGATTTTTTCTCTCTCTCTCTCTCTCTCTCTCTCTCACACACACACTCTCTTTCTCTGTCTGTACCTGAGTTGAAGGTGAGAGGAAAGCTGGTCTGTGGGGCCAGTGGCCTGCCCGATCGAGGAGGCCCACAAGCCCACACTTGTCAGAGGAGGCCCCGTGTGGCATCAGCTGCGTGGGGGCGGATCCGATGTGAAAGCTGCTCAGTCCCAGTACTCCAGGGTTGTCCCTCGGTGCCCAGTGTTTGGGGAACACACTCTAGACGGTTATTAATGAGGCCTGTCTACAAACCTGCGCTGCCCCAGTCATCTTTCAGATGACAAACCAGACCCCAAAAAATAAATCCACCCCTCTCTCTCTCTCTCTCTCTCCTCCGCCTACTCCTGCGCTCCCTCTCGTATTCTTCCTCCTCCGCCTCCTCCTCCTCGTCCTCCTCCTACAGAAGGGGCCTGCTGGGACAGAGCTGGAGTCTTGTACCTGCCTACCTGTCTCTCTGAGTCTGTTTGTGTGCCCTTCAATAATTTGAGGAGCCCGAGTTTCTCTAATGCAGTGTGACAGACATGCCGGACTGTCTGAGAGGACCGTCTCGGTGGGTTTCGTGAGGAAAACACAAACTGCAGAAAATTCAAAAAGTTTTCCGCTTTGTTTGCTTGAAGTACTGTATCTGGTCATTACGTTTCGTCTGAGCTTAAAAAAAATAAAATAAAAAATAGCCCGATGCATTTTTATTTCATCTGAGTGATTCTGACTCTTGTAAAACAAGACATTGCCGGGTTACTGAAATCACTTTCGCCAGCCTGATTGGCTCATCTACGTTCACACATGATGGGATGCTGCAAATGACTTGCATTTCTTGCCCTGAAACGTATCCGCGGCAGAGTCATTTGACAATCAAATGAGAGGGAAGAGAGGAGAGGAGAGGCGAGGAAGTGAGTGAGAAAGACCGAAGCTTAACAACTGTGCCATCAGGCACTCAAGTGAGAACACACTGCCAGTGCATCTCGCTCGCTCTCATCTCTCCCTGGTTCACTTTCCTTCTAGTTTTTTCTTCTCTCTCTCTCTCTTTCCTTGTTTCTCTTCCTCCCTTTCTTCTCTCTCTCTCTCTCCCTCTCTTTCTTCTTTCTGTCTCTCACACTTCCTCCCTCTCCCATCATGCTGGGCTGCTGGAGTGCTCTCCCAGTACGGCTGGCATGACCTGGAGGGGAGGCGCTCATCTGCTGCTCCTGCTGGGTTCACATGTTACGAGGTGCTCCTCCCCCTCCCCGCGCATGCAGGGCCACATTAACCCGTTGTTCCACCTGCGCCGCGACATGTCATTACACAGCCGACGCGCCAACAGTTGACACCTGCACCCTGCAAATGGGATGAGTGCCACTGAACCTCACAGCCTTAATGGGCTTTTTTTCCCCCAGAGGGAGATCACATAGCCCGAGCAGCATCCTTCACAACACATGTGATGTGATTCAGCAATGCAGCAATGTTTCACATATTCACATACGGCGCAACATATATGAAACATGCATAACCACGTAATACTCTGTGAATGCTTCAAGGTCCTATATATATACCACACGTCTTTCATAACACATGTGATACAATTCAGCATGCTTCGTTCATTCACGTATCACACACGTATGAAACATGCATAAACCGCGTAATACTCTGTGAATGCTTCAAGGTCCTGTCATTCACTATTTATGTAGGACCGTCCGTACATCTAGAGGCCCTGCTTTGCCTTTATGTGGCTGCACTTAAAGTGGTATAGGCCCCACGCATGCACGCCTGGGTGTGTTTGTAAGCGATGTGAGTGAGTGTTGTCGTCCGAGCCGAGCCGAGAGACATGTGCTGAGTGCTGCGTTAACACTCGGTTCTCCCCCACCGTGGGTGCTCCATGTTCTCCCTCTCCCTGACACCGGCATTAGTCACGGCATCAAAAAGAAAACAACAAGGGGAGCGAGTCTAGCAGCCACTTTTATTTTTTTTACGTAACTCTATTGTGTGACTCAGATGGCGCGCCCCAGTGACACACGAGCTGAGATGTCGCTTAGCCTTCCACTCCGCCGCGAGAGGCGATTCGAAAACGGGCTTTGACAGTCTATTTCGGATTGCCGTTTAGAAAAAAAAAATGTCATCACTTTTCAACTCCCCCTCCCCTCCACCACCACCACCACTCCTCCCCCCCTCCTCTCTTTCTCGCTCGATCTGTCGAGTTTCGGCAGTCTCCGCCGCCCATCTCTGTTACTAAATTTAAGCCGCACCTTCACCGTGTCCTCTTTCTTCTTTGATCCAAAACAACATCTCTACTTGCCAGCTGGATTGATTTATCCTTTTTACCCCCCTCCCCACCCTTCTTCTCCGCTCCCGTTCTCGTCTCTTTGCATGGATCTGCCTGCCTGCCGCACGAGCTGATGCTCGGGCCCCTCGACCGCATCAATCATGCTTACGGTCAGTAATGCAATCAAAACGCTAATGGCTGCCGTGGCCGTGGCGGTGCAATGCTGATGCTGGACATTTTCTTCAGTAAGCGTGCATGTAAATAAGTGTGTTAGGGGCAATCAAGGCACAGCGACTCCATGCGCTGAATCCATATTGATCAGGTCGGAGGATGCTGGACGCGGCGGGTCTGTTGGTGTGTCCTTGGCTGCTTTTGGCTGGCCGGGTCCTTCTTTTTTTTTTATCCTTCTCTGTTTCCTAGGAGTGAGAGGAAGGCCTGAGAGAAAGACAGAGAGAGAGACAGAGAGAGAGAGAGAATTCTTGACAATCGTGGCAGTGGCTTAAATGGCTGGGGGTGAACTTGAGGGACAACTGCTCTTGCACCTCTGCCAAGATGTTATACCAACACTCCCACACTCCCACACACACACACACACACACACACACACACACACACACACACACATTCTCACACATCACTCTGACAGCTCAGAGATCAAACCATCCAGCAGAGAGCAGCATGCCTTTCCCTAGACAGTCCCTGGACTCCTGGAGGAAAAGGCGAGAGGCTCCACAACATGGCGGAGAGGAGGTAATTACGATGCACACCACCAGGCTCTTTATTATAGGGATATGCTGCAATGATGCAACTCAGCCTAGCGTGAAATTGAAGAACTGACATGTTTACTTTTTCCCTCCTTCCTTTCACTCAGTCCCTCTTTCAACTCGCCTCTTACCGAGTTTGACACTGGGCTGTGTTGAAAGACGGTCGTACGTTTTTTTTTATGAGTGTGAGTTTTGTTTTGACGGGTTGTGTTTTGATGGGGGGGGATTGGTGCTTATTGACACGTGGCTGCACTGCCTTCGATTCCTCCTGACCTTCATCTGCCTGGGCGACTCAACCAAGGTGGAGGGTGTTCTGTTCTGTTCTGTGCTTGCGAGTGTCTGCAAGAGGAAGAGAGAGAGAGAGAGAGAGTGAAAAAAAAGAAAATCAAAGAAAAGTCCTTCTCTTTCTTTCTTTATCTCTCTCTTGCTCTCTCTCTTTCTTTCTCTCCTTTGACACCGGGGGAATGTACCCAGGAAGCAGGATGGAATAAGAGCGGGGAGGCTCAGGAAGGCCTGTCACGAAAAATAAACACCAAGGGAGACGAGACAGAGCAGCAGCGGGCGGGCGGCCCGATGGACGGCAAGACACGGCAGTGTCCCCTGAGCTCGCCCCCCCCCCCCCCCACACACATACACACACACACACACACACACACACACACAACCCCCCCTCCCCTCAGATTTCAACGCGTTTATGTGCGGAATAATGTTTGCACATGAATCAACCTGCAGGGGGACTGGGCCGACGCGAGGCTTATGTAAAACGTGACGATGACGACAACGGCGACAACGAATCTGCACTTGTCCTATCGGTTTAACCATTGCTGCCACGAGCAGGCATCACTAATATGGCTGGGATAGGCGTCCTATTCAGCACAACACTCCTGCAGCCAGATGAAACCAAATCACCAAGACGGGCAAAGAAGATGAGAATAATATGAAAATGGTTGAGCAGAAACATGAATCACTTCAGGGCAAAACTCCAGGTGAAAAAAAAAGGAAAACATTGATGAGAGACGAATTAGAATGGTTAATGGAATTGTTACCGTTGTACTTGGGAGTGAAGTTAAGTCAAGTCGAGTTTTAATATGCTGCATCTTGCACATAGTTTTAAGTCTTACTATTCAGTGGGATCAAAGAACATCCAGTCGAGACAAAAAACACTCATGCTCACATCGTCTCTTGATAGAGGGTGTACGTGCAAGTCATGCAACAAAATACTTGTCTTTCATCTATATGTTACTTAATTGCAATAATATAGAACGAATGAACGCATACATATTCATCATCATACCCTGCAGATTTCTTGTAACATCTTGCATTGAAGCAAGTACTCTGTTGATTAACTACATTGACAACATTAGTTCATTAAGTGTTCAATATGGTAATTGGGGACATAGGATAAAAGACAGGGCTGATACTTCTGGTTTTAATCTAAAGAACAAAGTGCAGTGACCATATAGAAACATGTTGTGTCCATTATAATATGGCCTTGAGATCAGGGCTTTAGCGAGATCAGTGCTTTAATGATCACGTGACACATCTTGCTGAAAGCTGGCCCTTGGTGGTCCCTGTCTTGCAAGTTATCATGGGCAGTGCTTTTGTGCAGAGTAGCCCTGATGTGTTATTGACTCCACTGCCTTAAGCTGTGGTGAAGAGTGCGTGTGTATGTGTGTGGGTGTTACCGCTCACCATCTGCCATTTTGTCCCGTAGTGATATTTCCTCATTGGTTTAAGTGGGTCTGTTTCACTCGTGCCATTTGCCAGTGGCGCGGTGGTGCCGAAGTTGCTCTCCAGCAGCTTTTAAACACCCCTCCTCTTTTCTCTCTGTGTCCCCCTCTCTCTCATTCTCTAGTCCTCTGTTCCTCCCCCTCTCTCTTTTTCTGTTGTTTTTTTCTCTTTCTTCTTTCCCTCTCTTTGTCAGTACCCATCAGGCCCCTATTCCGAAGATGCACTCTCAGAGACTCGCCTGACCAGCACTCTCAGAGTCTTTTTGTTCTCCCCTGTTAGCTCGTTCCTTTGTATCCTGCCCTATTTCTTTGCTTCCATTATCCTTGATTCCCTGTAGGTTTTTCAGAATTTACTTTTTTGATGTTTTCGCCTCTTCCACATTTCTCCTCCTTTACAGCAGGGAGGGTGGGCGTGTCTTTATTCCCCATGTTTGTTTCATGAAGCTGAAAAAAAAAATATCAAGCAGCCCTCGGCTCCCATATGAAAAATTGAACATCAATATATTGTCACTGCATATCCCTGCAACCATGCATATTGTATTCCCTTTCACAATATGCTGGCTGCCCATTGGAAATCCTTATCAATTAGGGAGAATGCTTGACACCTAACTGCATTCGCCAATCAGTCACATTAAGTCCAGAAAGCTCTCGGTGGACTGTCCAGGGCAGTATGGGGCCACGCGCTCCTACCAGACGAGATTTTTTTCAAATGGGAATCCGATAGAGAGAGACGTGCATAGGGGGACGAGAGAGCTGGCGACATCTGTGGGGAGACTAAAGAGAGGGAGAGATGATGACAACATCCATGCCTGTCCATAGGGCTGCCTGACTAGTCTGGCTGTCTGTCTGGACGGCTGGGTGGGAGGGAGGCTGGCTGTATGAAATATAAAAAGGGCCTCACGCCGTTCCCGTTGACTGTCTACATGCGCAAGATGCGATGTGACAGCCGAGCTGAGCAGGGAGGGCAGAGATGAGTTCACAAATGGTAGCCCCAGGGACTCGAGGGTTGGGCAGGAAGGGGGGCGGGGGGGCAGGGCAGGGGCAGGAGAGGAGGGTTGGGGGCTGGTGGGTGGCATAGGGAGGGGCGGATCCAGGGCAGAAGAGCGAGGCAGAACAATGACAGACCGATAGGGAAGCGCGGCAGTGGTTCAATGCTATGAGGGGGTTAGTTCAGACGCTTCAGAGATCAGAGATGGTATATGAGTGGGAGGATGGTGACTGATGACCACCAACTACACCAGTGCTGTGTGGACTCCCTGGTCACCAGGAAGACATCAGGGCTGTGGACTCTCTGGTCTAAGGCATCTTCTGGCTCAGGTGCAGCAGAGACACCAGTGCTAATAATGTATGAATCAGGTAGATAGTTGTGAATATTACATGTGATGCTGGTATACTGGAGTCTGACAAGGAGAAGCCGGTACAGACAGACATACACACACACACACACACACACACACACACACACACGCACACATGCACAAATACACATGCGCGTACACACACACACACACAATGCTTAGAAATGTCTGAACTATTGTAGACATACATGGATTTTGCTGTTACAAAACTTCCCATTGTCATTCACATCAGGCATGCATATACACAAAAAAAACAGATATTCTAGCTCCACCGCAGCTGAGAGGGTGAATAGAGAAAAATAATGTTTTTTTGTGAGAACCCTCCGTCCAGGAGAATCGAGGGCCCTATGCATTGTCCATAAAGTAGTCAGTAAAACCTAGGTACAGTATAGTCATCGGTCCCCCAGGTGTGGCCTCTTCCCCAGGTAATTCAACTCCTCCCCACACACCTACAAATGGGTAGGAGATTTGGCCTGTTCCCCATGACTACAGTAATGTGCCCTTTATGTAATATGGTTCCTATAGGTTCCCCGTTATGCACGACTCCTATATTCCCCCACAGCTTCGGTACCAGTAAGACAGGACAGTGTCCCAAATCCCACAGATCCCGAATGGAGGTCATGCAGCCAACCCCAGAGCTGAGGCTGTGGCCAAGCTTCAGGGAGGCATCAGGGACAGAAGCAGGTCCCAGAGTTAGGTTAGTCTAATTCAGCCTCAAGCCCCCGGAGAGCTCCGTTTCCGCATGACTTTCCAGCCAAAGGCTGTTAGTCACACCTGAGTTTGCTAATGAGATGATTGCAAATACATCTCAGCTCAGTCGCATATACAAAATGTGTTTGTGTGGGCTGAGAGAGGGGGTTAAGCCAACACACTCAATATCTCCCCGGGAAGGGAACTGGCCACGACTGATTCACTTGTTAAGCGATCCAGCTGCTAATTGATATCCAGTTGGTTGGACTGTCAAAAAGTCGGTTTGGCTCATTATGTCTTCAAGGGGACTAAAACGATGAGAACATTACCGATTAGTTCCACGTAATGGTTAGATAAGACTTGAACATTTTTATTTTTCTCTAATAAATGATGTTTGATTCATCTCCATTTTTACATCCCAGGGCCTTCAAGATGAGTCCTCTCTGTTTTTGTTGCCAAAGGAACCTGACTGGAATCGATTTAAAAATGGCTAAATGATGCAATTCCACCGGGAGGGATTCCCTTTTAGTTAATGTTGCACCAGGCGTGTTTCAGTTAATTCACACTGAGTGGCCTCAGCTCTCTCACTCTCTCTCTCTCTCTCCCTCTCTCTCCCTCTCCTCTCAACAGCTGTCTTGACACCAGGCCTAGGAGGGAACCTCTTTCTGGCCCAAAAACGAGCGGTTCCATTTTTATACCAGAGCGCCACAGAGAAAACTGAGGTTTGCTTATTAATATCTCTCTCTCTTGTCCCAACAAGAAGAGAGTTAGAGCAAGAGAGAGAGAGAGAGAGAGAGAGGAGGGGAAAAAATATAGCAACCCACATTTGCCTGGATAAAAATACTCCCTCTCGTTCACTGCGGGTAGAACCTACCAGCTGTTGGTTGCACCCATACATGCAGGACTGTCAGACTCCACGCTCCAATTTCCCCAACCCCGGCTGCACCATATCCCCCATCTCTGGACTGTCCTTAATCATGCCGTCTAACACCAGATTGCAAATGACATTAGTTATCCATCTAGGAGCCAATCACTGCTGGGAGAGGCTCTAGCCAACCTCCTCTAAAAGCACCAACACAGTGCTCGCTGTCACAGATTAATCACTGGCATTAGAAAAGAGGCGATTGAGTTGGGAAGTGGCTACGCACTCACACTCACAGATTTCTATTTCCCACACATTCACCCCCCCCTACACACACACACACACACACACACACACACGCATACAGAAAGTCCAAAAAACCATTTAGCATTTTAAATAGCTGCGCCATCGGCAGGCTGGGCAAAGCCACATTAATTACCGGACGCTGACGGTCACGGCTGAACAGGAAATCTCCCTCTTATTCACAGTCAGACGGTGTCACCGCCAATGATCTTTCCTTTCCCTCCTCACCGTAAGCCACCTAATCTGGCCTACCGACTTTATCATAATTGGATGAGGATGATTTATACTCGAGCAGTGAGAGGAGTGATAGGGAACCCCTCTGCTCTCCCTCGCACTGCCAGGGACTGCCGGCGGGTTTCATATTTGTCGGTCGTGGTCCTGCCCGTGTACAGTCAATACTGGAAATGCATTCCCTTCAGACTGACATTGTTCATTTTGACTGGCATTTCATTACAGGCCAAAAGATTAGGCGATACATCATTATGGTGCACATCCACAAAAAAAAGAAAAAAAGGAATCAAGAGAGTCTTAGAAATGAGAGAAAAAATATTTAATTCTGGAAAGTCTAACATTTCATACACTTTCTATGACATTCAGATTTTGGTTGAATAATGAAAATGATAATATACAGTACATTTTTATAGGAATAGTCCAATAATGGTAAATTACAAACCTTTTTTTATTTGATTTAATCAGAGATCAGATTAAATCTGGTCAGAAAAAAAATAGCTTTTTATGATTGGACAATTTTTTTCCCCATTGATTTGTGTTATTCACGTTAGGCTAATTACTATTCCAACATATCAATAAATGGTAGTCCCTGACTGTATTTAAAAGCACAAAGTAGGTTAAAAACTCATTTCCAGATAGATTAGCTGCAGGCTAACATTACTATGCTTTAAGAGCACTAACTTAATTTGACTAGCTGGTTGTTCAGGGTTCTCGCTCCATTCTTTCGGCCTCAGATCTCACCCCCTTGCTGTAACTCTTCCTGCCCTGACAGGGAGGCATGCCCACACTTGCTACACCACTATGTTAAATAATAACCTTAATAATGACCTTTGCTTCCATGACCGACTGAAGATATTCTCGCATTGGTGGCAAGTTAGCCAAAGCAGTGGTGGTTCTTGGTAAATGCGACATATGGGACTGCCTAGGGTGGCAATGCTCGAGGGATGCGTGGATGGAGAACATATCATGTGGATATTAAATTAGCGACAGCTGTGTTTGTATTTGCCTAAAACAAAACAACAACAAGCAAGTGTGTTAGCTCTGGCACACAAGCAATCTGCACATGCCCTCACATGCAATTCATTATTTAACACCTATCCATTTCCCCCACTATTACATCTAGGCGAACATTAAGCCTCCTCAGATCCTCCCTAAAAAGGAGGCAGGAGCCAGTAATCCTGTCTAAACATTTACAGAACACGATGAGCTATGCTGACACTGACAATATACAGCAGGGGAGATGGCAGAGACATTATTATGTTATATGCTGACGGAGTCAAGGCAACCAGTGTAGGGACGGGAACTTCAAACTCTATGCTGTGGACATGTCCGATGACTCACATAATACATAAATGGGATATGGATCCTTAAATATAATACAGATACTTCAGATAGATTAACTTATTTACTGGTAATTGAATTTCCCAGTACATGTGAAATTTGTGAGATGTACTGTATATTAAGGATTTAGGTCTACACTGGGCAGACCTTAAAGTGCTCATAATGCAGCATTTAATATGGGAATAATTATCTGCATTTGTGTCATCTGTACTATTTGCAAATCATTAGACCAATTATACTCATGTTCTGCCTGTAATGATCAGTACAGATACCACCAACCGCCACCACACAACTGACAAAAAGGGGATCCTGCAACAAATCTTCCAATTTACAGCTAACATCCATCTGCCAAGGAGTTGCAAGTCTGACCAATTCTCTTGCATCACCCTGCCACCTGCCCTGGCCTCCCCAAGTGACCCGGGTGTGCGTCGACAAAACCTCCTATGGTATCACACTCCCAATGCGCCCCTGGTGGGCACTGGCTACTCTTAGCTCTAAGTCCACCCTCCTTGAGGTCAACGCGAAGTGAACGAAGGCTTTAAAAATACATCCACAAAGAGCTTTTAACAGGTAGGAACAGTGGCGGGCCCCCGGTACAGATGGCTTCAACACCGGGCACTCTCTCTCATTGGCAATGACAGACGCAATGTTTGCTGGCAGCCTGGACATCCATTATGATTAATTAAAGATGACATTACAGGTGTTCCACCATGTTGTAGGAGATTAAATACGTACATTTGCTATGCGAAACTGAAAAGACAGCCAAGAGGAACTGCGGCACGAGAACAGATCTACTGTACACATAACGCTGAACTTCCTTTCAGACGTCAGAGTCAATTAATTAAGGCTTACAGAAGCAATAACTGGACAACAGTTAATTTAATTCAAGTAATAGGAGCTTAACTGTTTTAGAGCACAGGCATTAACAATGGCCAGGCACTGGCCTGTGCTATTGTCATAACTCTGAGCAGAGCTCAGCCTGACCCAGCACACAGCTATGGAAGGATGAGACACAGAATGTGGTGTAATTACCTACTGGCCCTTTTCAGTGACCCTGGCACACACAGTGTAATGTAAAAACAAAGCCCCAAGGGTATTTTGACTGCATTTGACCGCGTGGCGAGGTCTCAGTTAAAAACAATACAATGTTGAGAGGGGGGAGAAAGGAGGCAAGATGGACTCCGTGGTTGGTGTAAATGATCTGGCTTGCTCTAGCTCCTGTCCATTACTCTCTCTCCTCTCTGCTCTGCCTCTGGGAGGCTGACAGTTGAGGTGGCCTCGGATTTACGACGGGCGAGCTCCTCTCTCAGCACCTTCAATCATGAGTGGGTGTGCCTGCCTCCACCGCTGCCAGTCCGCAACCGATCCCGATCGCTCAGATTGTGTGCACCCGCCGCCGCCGCTGGAAAACAGCACGGGGTCCAAATGCCCTCTCATTCCAACACAATTAGCATACGCTAATAGGTGTGTAGGTGGAGAAGTGTGGTGGATTAATTATGCTGTCTCCTCGCAAATGGGTGTATGTATGTTGTGGGTGGGAACACAAACGACTTACTGTTCAAAATGAGCTGTTAAAGAGTTTAGGAAAAGAAGAAACTGCTTGATAGCACTTAAGTGCCGTTTTGAGACATGAGCACAAAATAGACAGTGAAAAATAGACAGTCGCAAGATTAAAAGAAGAGAGAAAAGAAAAGCATCCATACTGCACAAGAACTGATGATATTGCAATCATTGTGTCAATGTCACTGTTGTTCACAGGACTCCAGATGGTCCATTAGGTAAAAGAACATGATTTGATAACACCCAACGATTAAGTCAACAGCCTACTCTGTGACTGGAATATTAACACCAGCTTGGATTCCTCACAGCTCAAGCAGGGGCAGAATCCTCAGAGTGTGATATTAACTGGGTCTAAATGAAATGAAAACTTCATTAACATTTAACCAAATGATAAAATAGCATCAAACAAACAATGGCGGCTCCAGGCAAAACTAAAGTTTTTCCTCATTAGCCTGCTTTAAAATTATGGAAATGAGGCGATCATGTAACACTGTCTTCTTTTAGTGGAACACTTAAGTATGGCTTGACCTCCACTGTCTGCCTAATTAGGACAGGGAAGATGTTCCCTTTCATTTGAGGGCCTAGTATGTGGAGTACATACTCGCCCGAATGCTGTATACTAACAAATCATCCAGTGTAGTCAAACATTTTAGCCTCAGTACAGTTTGTGCATGCTGTAATCAGCCTCCAGATAATGATAATTTTTCTGAGCAAAAATGTAGGCCTTTTGTCCAACCAATGGATTTGTCAGCTGATATCTTGTACGAGTTTGCCGAGTTACCCATCCCCAGTCACTCAAGCGGGGCAACATAACGACAGGCAGTTACAACCAAAATAGCATCTCTGAGGCCCCATCTTCTGTTACCTGCGAATGCCGCCTCTCCCGACAATCACATTCTCATACACCCTTGTCGTTCATTTACATTGATGGATGGACACTATTGCTCTTGTTCTCCTACTCACCACGACCTGCGCGTACATTTGATTTATGCTTTTGCCAGGCAGCTTATGGCTTTGTGCGGGGCATCTAAGAAAACACAATGGCTGGCACTGTAAATCTACACATACTCTCCTACAAGCTTGCACATCCCCCTCCCCCCACAAACAGTATGATGCACTTGCATCATCTCCACTTTACAGGCTGGGGGCCTTGAGTGCGATGCCGTAAACTGCTGATAAACCATGCAACGCTATTAGAGCCACATGGTACAATGTGAAGCCTGTGATTTATGGAGCGCTCCCATCATCCCCTTCCTTCCTCATCCATACATGGCATTATAATTATACTCAGCGGCATTTGGCCCGGCACGCTGCGCTCAGACCGATGCGCATAATTTATTTACTTTCTGACAGTTTTTTTTTAAAATAAGAGGCACCTAACCACGGCACAACCTTGGCACTTGCGTCACCGTCACTCCGAATAGGAGTGAACTGGAGTATGCAGATATACACTTCGGCAGTTTTCGGAAATGGCTTCTGCGCTTACCCCCTCCTTTTCTTGTTTGCTATCTGCGACTGCACTTATGAATACGGAAGGAGGAAGCAGATTACTGTACTACACATTCTCTTAATGACCCACTTTTAATATTCATCTTTATTGCCCTTTTGTGATGGAGCCTACATGGTGTGCACATTTCAAACTGAGTAAAAGGGCTATCAAAGTGCAATTACGAATTCAGCAGGACCAAAGTGGCCTAGTGCCATATTTTCTACCCATACTCTTTTAACACTGAGAAAAGGTTATCAAGTGAAAAGCAGGGCTTTTAGATCGTAACCTCCACTAAGTCATTGGCATTCAGCCTGTGTGCTGGGCCACTGCATAATGTACTCGGCTCTGCTGTTGTGGTGGACCCACTGCTGACAAGTGGTCAGCTGTACTACTTTCCACCCACATTATCAGCTGGGTTAATGAATACAATGGAGGTCCGAAAAATGCCACAGGCATCACTTTTGTCTCCCGCGCTCGGCAACACCACCACGAGAATATAAAAATTAATATTTCACAGTGCACCAACACCCATCACACAAATACGTGCGGACATCCCGTCAATAGACGGCTGAAAGATTGATGAAATATGATTGCCCGGGGCAAGAGCTGAACCCTAGCGTGTGGGTGTTGATACACACAAGCTATTTTGGGAGGATTTCTAGTTTTTCCCCCTCCAAGCTAGTTGGCTGAGCGTGTGTCACGTTAGCATTGTAAATGAAAAGCAACAGCCGTGATGCCGGAGCAGCCTGTGCCATCCAATGTGAGTGTTCTGGCTGCAGGTAGATTGAGCTCCTTAAATGAACCAGGCTCTTCATCTGAAGTCTGGCTATTTCCAAAGCATGTTCAATGCATTCGAAGCTCTCATGGCCCAAAGATATCATTACTATACAGTCGATTAAAACTGTATTCCACCTGTCTGCATAGTTCATGGTAATGTTACAATCAACTTCAATATGATGGAGTGGTCATACATACCGAAATAGAGTAGGCCTACATGTTTTGGCGAAAAAAACACCTGTAAGGGTGCATAAGACTCTACAGACCTCAGTCCACATCATTATATGTCTGCTAAAATACATGATGATAATATGCCTCCAGCAACTCTTGCACTGCTCCCCTCATTAGAATTAAGACACGTTTAATCACCAATTATTATGCTAATTCGTACAGGCTAATTAATAGCTATTTACACATTCATGTCGCATGTCATGCAATTCATTCGTCACATGCCTATCTCTTCCCAACGCCTGTTAGAATCCCCTTCCGCTTGTTTTTTTTTTGTTTTTTTTCCAAATGTGCCATTCACTGATCAAATCAAACGAGGGTGCTCAATGAATAATGAGCCTCGGATCAAAACAGATCATACGAACGACACGTTGCACCTTTCGACAGGTTTTGACAGTGACAGATTAGTGCCCAGGTCGGGGCGTCGTGTTGATTTGATCCGGATCCAACCTGGCCAAACCTGTCTAATCTTATTTTGGTTTTAGCGCTCATCCAAAACACGGTTAGGGAGGCAGCAAGGCAGGTGAGAGAGCCAGGCAGGCCAGAGAGCTCCGGAGCACGTCTTCAGAAAATGCCTGGCTTGCCTGAGAGGGAAGGAAAGGTAAGCCGGGTATGAAAGGAGAGGAAACAAACAAAAGTCTCCCGAGAGCTCGGAGCTTATATGAAGGTTAGCTTGGCAATTTTATGCAGATATAAGTCTGGGAGTCAATTCAATTATTTCGCAAAGCCTTCCGCCAGCAATTAATTTACGCAGTGAGCGTTACCAACAAGATTGAGGATTCTTTGACCTTCTTTTGCACTCCATAAAATGCTCAGCTATACAAATAGCTTCCGCATGCAATTACATGCTTAAATGCAGTCTTCTTTCATTTGAGCAATGGCGACCCTGACTTCAGGAAAGCGGAAGGTTCTTGCCAAGGCAAAAGCAAGGGTGGTTAACCATCACACAATGTGAGACAAGGAAAAGGGAAACACAAGGAAAGACAATCAGCAACTAGCTGTCCTTATAGGTTCTGCCAAGGTATATTTTTTACTGCATATGTATATGTTTTTCAGGATACCCAGAGAGATTCCTTCAACATGACGGACATAATCAAATTAATCACTTCATCATGGTTCAGTTGGCTCTAAGCAGCACCACTGGAGGTCCAGTAGGTAAAAGCTTTCATCCTTGAAGCAGAGCATGCAGTCATTTGCAGATTCATGCTGAGATGTGCCACCATCATGCTAGGAGAGAGAATAAATTCAACTCGATAAGTCTTAGAACACTGCTGCTTTACCTCAGAAGACATTTCGTCACGTGCATCTACAGTCCACATCACATTTTCCTTTATGGTAGTAAATTAAAGAAAGAAACAAAAGAAACTAAAGAAAATAGACTATTTGAAATTGAATTGGCATACCTAAATATACCTCATCTGACCTTCCAAACAAAAAGACCAATGAGGAAAAAATTGGTCAAATACGAACTAGAATGAGCCGACTGTTTCTCAATAGGGGATTGGAGTCAAGTCTTGGGGGAATATATTCATCAGAATCCCATTTTCAGCCGCATCTGTGAAATTGATGTGAAATTGACACAAAGCCTAGTTACAACATACAATCACACAGTCAATGTCTTTGGGCTCTAATTCTCAAGGACACAAGTTTCCTCCAAGCCAGTTGCTTCTATTGATTCCCACTTGCAACCAGGTCCAGCTTAATTGCATCATGATTGGTCATGAGAGCAGGTCCCATGCTGGTTTGGGAAAACAAATGAACGTTAATAGGTGATCACGATTTGGGTCAAGATTCATTTTAATCAGAGAAGATTAAACACACTCACGAAACAAATCGTCTGTCAGATCGCCAGTTTAATATCAGTGCTCTCCCAGTATCCCCCCATTATTATGTACGCCGTGTCTTTAGCGAATCAATACGGGATTTCAAGCTTAGTAGCCGTCTTAAGTCCGATTCTGGTGGTGGCGCCTCCTGCTTGGGTTTTTCAGGACGGCTGACTTTTAATTTGCACGTGGGGGCCTCCTGGTCGACATGAGACGTGCCTTAAAGACAGCGAACGAAACGACTGGCGCTTCCTTGACAGCACTCATTATCCTCTCCCCGGGCACCAAAGCATCAAACAAGAGAGACATGATGGATCCCGATCTCTGGATGCTTGAGATATGAAATCTGATACTTCAGATCTACTCTCCGTCAGTTAATTGTACCCGCCGGCGTGCGCTTATGACTTACCAGATAGTGTCCTGCAAGGCTCCTCTGACGCAAGTTGTGGCACTGTGTGTGTCTATCTGTCTGTCTCTGAGTTTGTATGTGTGTGCGTACCAGGCCAGTATGTGTGTCTGTGTTGGGGAGTTTATGTGTCCCAGACCAATGTGTGCATGTCTGTGTCTCTGAGTGTGTGCGCGCACTTCAACAGGCTGCTTTGAGTACGAGGCAAAAACTCACCGAGCGTGATAAATGCCGCTGACGCTGTAGCCCTCCTTGTCTGGGGAAGGATGTGTGCGTGTGTGTGTGTGTGTTTGTGTGTGTATGTGTGGGTGGACAATATACAAATTCTGACCATATGATTTATGATGTTAGGCACTGTGCCTCCCTCACTCCCTGTACCTCGCCCACCCACGCTTTTAATGATTAAACTTCATTGAAGTAATTAAACCCCTTCTGAGAGCCGGCACTGGGAGGCAGACTACAGGAAGTGATGGGGCGGCGCTAACGACCCTCGCCGCGGAGGGCCGATGATACCAAGCCGGCGCTCCGCGGCACATTGGGAGAGAGGCGAGGGCAAACGGCACAAGAGCTGTGACCTGCGCGCACATGCACGTTCCTCTGACGGAACTCTGAA
This sequence comes from Sardina pilchardus, assembly GCF_963854185.1. Taxonomy (NCBI): domain Eukaryota; kingdom Metazoa; phylum Chordata; class Actinopteri; order Clupeiformes; family Clupeidae; genus Sardina; species Sardina pilchardus. The sequence goes on along the minus strand of NC_085006.1, from coordinate 13,270,029 downwards.
ACGTTCCTCACCCCCCTCCCTCCCAACACACACACACCCCACCACCCCTCTCTCAACCCCCTTGAGACTTTATCGTTCAGCACCTTCACGTCTCAACTCCTTCCGACAAGTTGATCCCAATGGCAAGACCGAAGCACTCAGCCAAGAAGAATCACATTCCTGCACAACACTGGAGGAGTGCACTACTGGAACTGCAAAGCTGTGTGTCACTTTGGGAGACGTGTAACCTAGGGTAACCAACTTTTGGAACTGTCGGGCGAAAGACAGAGTGTCCCGTCTGCTTTATTATGCCTGGCATGCATCACTGTAAATGGAAAAGTCCAGGAGTGATTGTATGAGGCAATGTGAAATTACCTGCAAAGGCGTGAAGCTCACTCCCAAACAGCGAGCCTGTTGGAGCGCAGTTCCACGCTAAAACTTTGCTACCTCTTAACACTCACTCTACGTTGTGTATCCCCGTCCATGTGCGCAATTGATCCATAAATAATTAGACGTTAACACGTGAACACAGCAAGAGGCTGAGACCCTGCTGGTCCATTGCATTAAGCAAGATTGATCCGCACACCCAGCATGGCACCCATAACCATTTAAAAAGCCATTGCTGGCGAGAGCCTGGACCAGGAGGCATGGAGGGTGGGAAGGGTGAGGCTGGAGCGTGCGGATAAGAGACCAAGTAGAGCCACTATCATAAAGGTATAGACCATTAAGCCCGCGACCAACTCGGCCCAGCGGGGAGCCACTCAGCAACCGTCATCGTGCGCAGGAGAACGAACAGCTTAATTAAAGTTTCATCCCACAAATATTCATGTGCATTTAATGATCCTGAATCACTTCATTCCACATGAATTATGAATATGAATGAATGAACAGAGAAATAAATTGAGCCAGAGGGGAAGAAAGAAAGAGATAGATAGAGAGAGAAAGAGAGAGAGAGAGAGAGAGCATGAGTGAGAGGGCAGAAGAGGAATGAAGGACTCGAGTGTGAGTGGGGTTGACTAGGCACACACATCCTTGTGGGAGGTTAAGAGCGAGCACAAGTGTGCGGGAACAAAAACAGCACGTGACCACGTGGCGCTCGGCTGGTGGCCTAGATCTACCGTCCAGCCAGGCCTTTCAGTTCTTTGAATGCCCATTCATGTCCATTTCCCTGGAGTGGGTGGACGGGCTGCAGTGAGCCAGGAGAGGAGAAGGCTTTCCATGGGGAGGAGGGAGGAGAGGGGAAGGGGGGAGGGATGGGATGACACCCCCCCTCTCCCCTCCACACACCTCCATTATCACGCTTCCCAGTTCAATCAAAATAATGCCGATGTTTGTTCTACAAGCCGCAAGATACGAGATAACACACAGCAGCCAAGAAGCCATGTGTGGTAATCATACTGAGTGTGACGTTTTGACATCGCAGGCTGGAGTGGTACCTCCACACACACACACACATTTCTAGCTTACATTCAATACACTTAAGTGTCTCTATAATGATTGGACTGAAACTGATTGGCAAGGCTCTAACTCTACCACGGCCACTGGAGTAAAACCAATACATGCCATTCCAAGTAATTAGTCAAGGAGGCCGATTGCAAAAACTAACTAAAGGTTAATGGATGAAATAAGGCATGCATATTGAAATGTATATGGCATACTAGTCTCGGAGGGAAGTCCATTAACTGACTGGAGAACAGCATTTCAGCCCAAAGATGAAGGCAATGCTGATGCTGCTGCTGCTGTTGCAGCTGCTGGATACACAACCCAGCCCCAAGAGCTCCGCATTACCATATCTGGATGCACATATGCTAATGCTCATTAGAAATCATCAACATTGTTTTCTGGTTTTTTTTTGTTCCCGTCTCACATATTTTTACATCTTTTTTCTCAAAACACGAAACCAACGACGCAACCAAAACAACAAAGAGGGAAAAACAAACAAACAAACAAATAACGGACTGCTTGTGAAACACAGCCATACAGTGGTGAAACAGGAGATGACACATGCTACACACTAAATATTCTGATGTTGCCATTATTATCATCTAATTAGGATTTCCCTGTGACCTCGCTCAGAGATTTCTCATCATTGTAAAATGTAACACTCTTCCTCCGTGAGACGCGCCGCAGAGTCACACCCTAGACATAATTCATGTTGACATGTTTTTAGCCAATATTTTTTTGTCACACCAAGAAGCAGCATCTGTGCGCCTGCCATACTCCCCCAGCCAGCCAACAGAGTGCAACAGAGAGTTGGGAATGTACTTGTGCACACAGCTGCAGCTTCCGTGTTTCACATCTTCAGTTTTGCCTTCAATATTTGACTAGAGAGTAGCAAGGAAGAGGTGCGAAGACAGACGTAAAGACACACACTAAAAAAGAGAGAGAAGGAGAGGGAGAGAGAGAGAGAGAGAGAGAGAGAGAGATTTAGGAATGAACTACCAGGGCCAAAAGAGGAGTACATCTGTCTTTACCCATTTCTATCTCCTCTTTCTATCTAAGCTCTCCTGAAAGCACATTGGCCCCAGAGTCAAATAATAACTGCTTATATTTTACCAGCTCCAAACATTGTTTTCCAGGAGCTTAGATGCAGCCTCCAAAGAAGCATCAGTGCTTCAGAGGATCAACACTGCCATCTACTGCAAATGAGTGGGAGCTCATACCCCAAAGTGCAAGGGATTTCTTTTTCATGGATGTCCTTGTGCCATGCAAACTCTATAGCTGATTTTAGTATATTGGTATCTAACCTAGATTAGAGCATATAATCTCATCTGTTCAACCCCATGTTATGTCTACTGTACCGTTATTGAAATGCAAACTGAATACAAAGTTTTAAAAAAAAGCGTCCCTGAAAGCGTCTTATGCATTTAGCAGTCTTTCACATCTGGAGTTATGAATGACTTTAAACTCCTGTCAAGTCATAAATAAAAGGTCACAGTAAACATAAAAAAGCAGCTCATCTGGATCTGTTGATGAAGACATTCAGCAATATTATGACACCACTCCTTAAGAATTCTTCTTCCTTAAAGTTCTCTGGAAGTGTACCCAGTGCAATAAAGCCAAGCATTGTGGAAAAGCAGAGATAAAATATAATTGCTATCCTGGGACAAAAAAACATATTCCTGTTCGTGTGATGTTAAAGAGAACGGCACAGGTGTGGTTTTATGCTTTTACAGTCCTGATATTTAGAGCCGCCAATTTAAATACCGAAAACTACTTTCACCAGCCAGAAGCATTTAAATTAGATCCTATAAACCAAAATTTTATTACTGTGGCCATGTGATTACACTACTAAATAAAAAATGGAAACAACATTTACAGTCGCAAAATTACTCCGAATAATTATTCAAGAATGTAATGTCAAAGGACCATGGGAAAATTGGTTGGTTAGTGAGTGTCTATGTTGGAATTAAACCAGGAACGAGTAGGCCAGGGCAAACTCTGAAGTAGGCCGGTTGTACCAGAAACATATATGTTTTTGGCTAAATTACTGTTTATAGAAGGGTTGCCAGACTTGCCACTATTTAACACTTAATAAATAAATAAACAAAGGAATTCATTTGTGATGGTTGTGTTAGTGAACGTAGTGAAAGGATGTTGTAAAAACACTGTGTACACGAAACATCCAAATGCGCCAGTTCATCGGTCATTCAAATGGCACGATTGCTGCAGTGAGAGGCGGACCTTTCCAATGTGCCACGCCTATCTGAGCACGAGCACAAGACACAGCTGTAGTCCTTCCATGTGTCCCTCAAGCGTGACTGAAAAATCATTACACTTTCAATTATACTAATTAATTCAGAAGGCCAGGTCTAGCCAGCGCCTGATTATCATGGTGGTCAGGTTCTCCCGTGGCTGCCTGGCTTGGCACTAAAGCTCTGTGGGATTGCCTCGCCCAAGGCTCCGTATGGAGGGACTGCGACTCAGCAATCTGATCTTGGCATTTACTTGGGCGGCCACGGGAATGTCTCATCAGCATTCTGGTAGTCGAGTCCCTTTTTAATGGATGAGGAGACCACCTGCTGGCAAGAGCTTAGCCAGACTAGGTTATCTCTGGTGGGACTATATTAGCTGTCTTCCAGCCACACCCCAAGGTCACAAGTTTAAGTGGATGCGAAGGGGGTTACAATTTGTATTTTTTATTGATGGCACGCCTCAGTGCCTCATGCATTGGGTTCATAATTAAATTATACTAATATGAGAAACACATCATGCACCCGCATAGCATCTGCCCACAAAAAGCTGATTAGTTTTGTGTATAGCTCTGATACAGTTTGATAGCATCATTACAGTGTTACTAATTGCATGATGATTCCCATGTTTTTAGATGCTATTGTATGTCAACAACATGAAAGAGACAGCACAGAGATCTTGGTATTTTACTCCATACTGGAGTTTCCCTGGTAATGGAAGTTTACAATCTTTTACAATTAAGCTTTCGCAGCCAGTGTTGTAGGGGAAACACTCCATCTCCAAAGAAATGCATGCCACCAGCAGTTTTACCTTTGCCTACATAAAGAGTTCTTCTGTCAACATGTTCAGCCAGGAGGAAACCCCGCTGTGTTCCAATCGTCTAAAACAGTGCCTCCTCTGGTAGCCTACAGTGTCCCTCTCAGTCTCAAGACCATGCATTAGCCCAATTACAGGATATTAGGCTACATTACATATTTTACTTTTGAGAAAATAGGATTTAAAATGCTTTGTCACATCTATGGACTGAAAATGCAAAGTAGACATTTAAAGTCTTTAATGTGCATGCACTTGCATACTGTAAACTCGACTTGACTGTCGTTGTGAATGTACGACAGTACGCCCCTCTTACGGCACATACTCACTTTACGGCCATTTCAGGCCTGTTTATTTAGCTAGCCAGCAGGCTAACCAGACGTAACTGCCAACCAAAAATATTTAGTCGGGGTAAAAGGTTTTTCCTTTTATACATTCATAAGAAATGGGTGTTTCGGATGAAGCAGATCGAACACTTTTTGTGGGAAATCTCGACCCACAAGTCACAGAAGAGCTGTTGTTCGAGTTGTTTTTACAGGTATGTATAAAATGTAACGTTAGCTTATGGACAGTGTTAGCGCTCAATTAACAGCCATAGTTATCTGGTTAACTGATACTCATCTATGTTTTAAGTGTCTAATTAATGATCGAGTAGGTATTTCAAACACGTGTTAAGGCGTAATATCATGGGCAAACTAACACGAATGCACACAGTAGCACTCTCAGTGCACCCTTTAACGTTAGCATCCTACTCGTTGACAGTAGCGTCGTTCCTCTCCATTTGCAGCGTAGCGTTACCTGATTGAGTCCTTGCAAATTGATGGAATAGTTTTTCATGTCTCGTTTTCTCTTTTTCAATCGCACTGAAAGCAGTGATTATTTGAGTCCACTTAGTATATGTGTAGTCCTCGCTACCGCTCGTACATCAGTCGCTGTAGTTTCAGCGGGGGTGCCAGAGCTGTGATCTCAGTGTTGCAAACATTTCTTGTTGACGTTGGTCTGATGTGGTGATGTTTTTTGTCTTTTGTGTGGGTACAAGTTAACTGTTGATTTATTGATCCATATTTTCTTAGGCTTTTTGATAACTCTGTTTTGTCATCATGCAGGCTGGCCCTCTGATTAAAGTAAAAATCCCCAAGGACAATGATGGAAGGATGAAACAATTTGCTTTTGTCAATTATAAACATGAGGTTTCTGTACCCTATGGCATGGAGTTGCTCAACGGGACAAAGCTGTTTGGGAGAGCGCTAAAAATTCAATTCAGATCAGGTAACTTTGTTTAATGGTTACCCATTATTTGTTTCAGCCACGCCTCATAGAAGTAAGCAGTTACATGTCTAAATCTATCTTCTTGCTACAGGCAGCAGCCATATGAACCAAGAGGGCAAAAATCCTAGTCCATCAAACACACCTGGAAGGTAGTTAAACATGAAAGTTGTGTATATTACAAAGCAAAGTCAATGGCTTTGGCTTATCGAGGCGACTTCAAGAATAACCGCCAATCTTATAAAACAAACAAACAAAAAAACATTTGTAATTTGAAACAATGTTTTATCGGCACAGTACATTTTTAGAGATTGATGGTTACTCCCGAAGTTACCTGTGGTGCCAGAAACCTTGTCTTTTAGTTAACCCCTGGTTGGTGTGATTAACTTAATGTTTTACCTTAAGTGTAAACAATGTTTGTTGGTTATAAGGGATTTAATAAAAAAGATTTGAATTGTCTTTTGTTCAGGTATGACCGGCCAGATCAGACGGGCTCTCCGCTCTTCTCTACTCCTCCTCAAATGCAGAGATCTTTCTCTTCACCTGATTCACTACAGAGGCAAGCACTGGTGAGTTTGTTTGTGTACTTATTCATTCATCACAAGAGACTGATTGCTTCATATTGCCATTGTAAGAACTCCCCCTTTTCATTTAATTGGCCCAAAAAAGCTCAAAATTCACCATAAGCATCTATTTAAGGGCACCATACAGTTAGACAATCAGGTAACGCATTACAGATGGAGACAACATACTGTAGTGTACAATGATACAGATTGGTGGGTGAACTGGCAATTTCTTGCTTGGAGGATCAGCCAATCCACATCAATGACGTAATTTGAGGCCATGGCAAATGTGAGCACACGTCAGACACAATTTTTTTTAAAGTTGATGGCACCCAGCTGGGATGCTAACTGACTGAAGCTTGCCCTCCAAATCCTGACCTCCCTGGTTAATATCATGATCACAAGTCAAACCTATATGCAAGTCTGATTAAGTCAGCACATCGCCCTGGAGTGTCCTTGCACGTTTTTTCCTTCAAAGCCCCACCATTTTTGTGAAATTTCCAGAAATATTTTAAAATGACCATCTCTATCATTTAAAGTTTGCCTCAGCCATGTTCCTCTGGATGTTAGAAAAAATAAATAAATACTACTACTGCTAGTACTGCTACTACTTCACGTTCCAAATTTGCGAAAAAGAGAAGCAAGAGAAGCAAGCGAAGACACTGGTTTGATGAGATCTCTAGCCAGGGTCATGGAGTGCTTTGCAGGTATCTTGCAGGAGTCAAGCAGGATCCATGCATAGGCCTACACTAGCCTGGCTATCACCAGACTAAGAACAATCTTTTGAGATTGATCATTAGTCTGGGGAGTCTGCGCTGTATTTTTACTGCACAAGAGGCATGATCAATGGGCATAGTTCAAATGACTCTACGCTTGGATAGTCCTTCAACCGATCAAACCAACGACCCGGGTGCACCTGGTGGATAAGCCAGTTTGTGATTGGTTCCAGCAAACATGGACAGGAAGCAGGAGAGATTAATGTGCCGGTTTCCAGTGTGTGCTGCAGGGCGAAAACCAATCGCTGGCAGATCGGGTGCGGTTTACCCAGTCTGCATACACCCAAAAGCTATTCCTAAACTAAGATGATGGGATGGTTGAGGGGAGATGGTGGGTTGAAAGCGAGTGATCAATATATATATATATATATATATATACACACATGTATATATATATATATATATATATACACACCAAATCCAACTCTGAATGTGATCATATGAGGCTTAAAACTGCCATTTCTTATTTGTTTTTTTCTCCTGCAATGTTTGCAATCAAGCAGATCTGATTCTTTTGGCAATTTCTGTTTACATTTATACATCTTGAGAATGAACCTTGGCCTGTCTAAGTTGTTTTACATGGCAAACACCACCCTTTCTAACATTTCCATGTGTTGTTATAAGGATTATGAACTCCCTTTTTTATATCTACCTCAGATTGGTTTTGGAGGACATGACATCTAACATTTTCTGAACAAGCTGCTAGCCTAGAATTTAAAACAAATGCTCCCGTTCCCAGTCATGATATTGGCACATTGTATGGCACCGGTTAAGTTTTTCAGGGCAAGTGGAATTTGGCTGACTGAAACGCCTTAACTTAACCCATCAACCCTTCCATAAAGGAACAAGGAGAAAATACCACATGGCTTACAGTTCCAAATCCCCATAGTGTGGTTTGCGTCAGGCCAGCATCCCTCTTGCCAGCACTTTTATTTCTTTTTATTTTTAAATAAATAAACTTGTCGTCTCCCCTGCAGATGAACAACATGTGGCAGCTGCAGATGCACCAGCTCCAGCAACTGAACGGAGCGTTCCCCATGGGCTTCCCGCCGGCGTTTGGAGGAGCTGCTGGAGGAGCCGCTGGAGGAGGAGGAGGAGGTGCTGGTCTTGCTGGGGAAAGTCCATGGCAGCTGGAGAGCCAGTCTTCGAGAGGACATCGGCAGTCCCACCAGCAGGACTCCGTAGGAGGAGGAGGAGGCCATCAGGGCCGAGATCAGCGCTACAGCGACGCAGGGCCGGAGCGGCACCGCCGCGACTACGCCCAACGCAGCGACTTCCATCACCACGACGACCGCAGCGGAGGCCGCAACCGAGACTACCCCGACAGGCGGCGGGACCAGCGAGAGGGATCAAGAGACGCGCCACGGGATGGACGTTATCGACGATACTGAAGACTGGAATTTTTTTCTGGAATTTTTAAAAAAAGAACTGAGATTTAAGATTTTTTTAGAATATTTTTTTAATCACCACATGAACTCTTAAAAAAAAAAAAAAGTTATAGTTGGATTTTTAAGCCACTGAATCTTGATTCTTTTTAATGTAAAACCTTTTTTAATTTGAGTTTATAGGATTTTTTTCCAAATTGGACATTTTTTGGAAAAAATATTCATCATGACTACAAAAAAGAATACAAAATATTTGATGTATTTTTTACTTTTTTATTTTTCTTTGACAAATGTGTACTTTACAATGGTATTGTGTATTGTTGGAACAAAAAAAAATAATATGGAGCCAAAAAAATGAATTCTCAGGTTTAACCATCAATTAGAAAAAAGCTCCTTTACAATAAAAAAGAAAAGCATTTGAGACGCCATATTTGAGTCCTTTTAGTAGTAATGGCATTGTCCCCGATTGTAAGGCCACTGAACATTTGTTGTTTATAGACCGAAAAATTGCAGACGGATCAGTTTTGAATAAAAATGAAACTGTTACTACTACATGAAATACTATGCGTTTCATCTTATTGCCATGCAAATAGGCTATGTGAATTAACAGTTCTGTATCTAATGACATGCCTGCATTCAGTATGTCAAGATCTACTGATCGCTTTGCGCACACTATAGATAACCATGTGAGTGTACAACCCAAGAGCTTATTGGCTAAGATTCATATCTTTTTGTTCTCAGTAGGCCTTAAGAGGATGTGGCTTGTTATCTGTAAACCCCTCCACATCAGTTCAGCACTGCTTCGTTTGAAGACTATAGCTGACTTTAAATAGATGGAGCACCCAGCCTGCTTAAGAAGGGTTTATATGGTAGTCTGCAGGTGGCGCCACATAGCGTCATGGTGGAATCAATTAACAAGACAAGGCAGACGTGTAAAAGATAGCCCAACTTATCCATTGTGTCTCATGTATGGTAATACAGCCACAGAGCCTTGTATGAACCAGAATAGTAAACTATTCCATGGGGGGAGGGGATACAGTTAATCTGGGTATTATAACATGAATTTTAATATATTTAAATGAAACACTGGTAGAAAAATGCAATTTTTGGTTATTATTTATCTTACAGGCTTTGTTCTAGTTGATTGTCTGATTGGATGTGGCAACTTCCTAATTGCTTAAATTTTCCAGGCTATCCCTCAAAAAAGACAAGGGCAGGGAAGAAGCAAATCTGAAGTGTCATTTTGCTTGGGATCGTCTTGCATCAATTTACAGGCCTGAAAGAGTTCAGACGTGGTGCCTGAATTCAGGCTCGAGGTCGGCCATGTACCATGTCAAGAAAGGCTATTTTCTGTATTGTCTTTGAATGTATTTGATCATTTCAGGCACAGATAATTTCCTGTCTATCAGCCCTGAATTTATAATAGGCATCTGACATGTCCACCTGAACCTTGAGACTGTGTCAACCCATATGATGACCTCTTTCAGTCTCTGGATTATGTTAGAGCATCCTGCCCAATATATCCAATCCCTTTTGTTCTTCAAATACAGAGGTTGAAGCCTTGATTGAGGCCTCATGTTACAATTAGCTCCCTAAGCTGTGACTTTTCCTCTACCCCTGGCACAACAAAGTGAGCGCAGCAGGAGAAATCCTTTAGTGTCCATGCCGAGGTCATAATCTACCCTTCCGAAAGTGCTTACTGGACCCCCAGCCAGCGGCTCCCGTTCACATCACCGGGCTCGTACATCCTCATAAAGCTCAGCGCGCCAAAAGTAGAGGTGCATTTGCACCCGGCCGCTCTAAGCCTTTTGTCTTGCCGTAATCTGGAGAGTGTCAGATTCCAGGCCTGATGCCTGGAAGCTGTGCTCTAATGAAGAGGATCCTCTGCTCCCGGGTAGTGCGCTTGGATAGAGAGGCAGACGATTCGGGAGAGCGCGCAGGCGAGGGGCGGGTGTGTGTGAGTGTGTGTGAGTTTGTGTGTGTGTGTGTGTGTGTGTGTTGTGGAGGAGGAGGAGGAGGAGGAGGAGAAGGAGGAGGGTGGAAGGGTTCTGGACATAACTGTTTTAATTGATTGATCTGGCTGGCGTCGCTGGCCTAGGAGCTGCTGGATTAGTGTGCCTCTTGCCTCAGCCCCCACCACCCACCCAGCCACACACACACACACACACACACACACACACACACACACACACACACACACACACACACACACACACACACACACACACATGTTGCTCCCCTTCATAGCACGGGAGTTGGTTGCTGTGCAAACTTTTAGAAGTGCGTCCTTGTGATAGTCTACACAAACCTCACCCCCAGCCCCACCACTGCCCACCCATCCTGTCCCCTCCAGGAGCTGGCGTCCACCTCCCTGGATCTTGGCACTCAGGTTACACACTGGACTCCTGCCCCCCTCCCCCTGTTCTACCCTGATACAGTCGGACAGAGTGGACCGCGTTGCCCAGTTGTTCAGATCTCCCTTTGATCAAGCCCTCAAACTCAAAAGGACCAAAGCTTTTCCTATGTAGATCACTAAATTTCCTCTTCATAATCCTTTATACTTTGAACCCTCCTGCCATAGCCTCTGTGGTGTTATATATACACTGCTCTGCTTGGGAAAGGATAATCGTTTGTAGAGCTGTCCCATGTTTCAGAATGTTAACTCGAGACTGCCCCAGAGCTCAGATGAAAGCCTGATATCCATCTGTAATAAGCATCATGCCCTTTAAGGTTACCACTTAGCCTTGGAAGTGATCTATTTTTCTGCCTTGGGATAAGGTGTTTCGTTATGGAACGATTGGGGGATATTTGCTTGAAATCACATTTACTCCCTCGGTGAGAGTGCCTGACGTTTGATTCTTTTTTTACTTTGTAAAAATCTCCTAAAATAAAACCAAACATGGCACATTTAATAGCAACGTTGGAATGGGGCACCTTTGAAGTTCTGCAACTTTATAGTCTGACTCGCTAAAGACTTAAGACGTAAAGTCAAATAAAAGAAAATAGTGTTAAAACACTTCCACGGAAATCCCCAAAAATACGAAGTTATGTTTAGTCTGCACGATTAAGCGACTTTTTTTTATTTTTACAATTTGCCATTTTACCAGAACGCAGCGGTATAGCCTAGGTTAGAGCAGTAGGCTTTTACTTTCCCTGATCAACTACACTATTTAAGCAAGACGCATTGCGCAAACATCCGTTTGCAAAAAAAACAAAAAGATAAAAAGTTTGTTTAATTCACATTTTTATTACTGTCTGTCTTTCGAATAATTACAAGCCAACCCTGCATACAATGTCCATATCTAATCCTCTTGCCTATATGGCGAATTAATTTGTTTCCCCTAGGGCAAAAGAGTTTTCTCACAAACTTTGAGCCGAGAGATTCATAACCAGGCAATATAAACATGATCGAACAATTTACAGGCCGATACGTGTTTTTCCAAAACAGACTCTGGAAATTATAAATACAACTTGTATTATCTCAAACTTAAATTCAGCCTATTATACTACACTAACATTACACAAGGCATAGTTAAAGGTTTCATGTTGCCTCTCGTTGGACGTTTTAATGCACAGGTGTGCGCAGTGCGCACCGTCGTCAATTAATTAATTAATTAAATAAGTAGGTAAAGAATACATTAATAAATAACAGAAAAAATGTGAGTTGTGAATTTCCAGGTAAAATATGTGTCATAACAACATTGAATTCGTATTTTTCTTCATCATTTAGAACAGTTGTTTTAAGATCCGTTAGGGGAGAGTAGTTCAAAGATAAAAAGCAATTTTCTGGGGAGGAAAAGGTAAAATGGTGTTAATTCCGTCCCTTACTTTGAAATAAATAGAGCGTCTCACTCTTAAAAAAAGTTACAGCATTTTCGGAGGACAACACAGTTCAACATAAAGTAACAGGAACATAACAACACGATATTCATAACGAAAACTAATAAATGCATGTAGGTTATAGGCCTATCCTAAATGAAATAAAGCAAATTGGCATGTAATGTATTGTAAATAGACACCTATGCGATTAGTCTAGGATACTTTAATATTTTTTTGCATGAAGTCCATTGCTAAATCAAATGCAGAGGGCTATTTTTGATTAATATTGCCGCATGTTCATATGGTTTTTGATCAATGTATTTGCCTTAGAACTACTAAGTTCTACTTAGGTCTAAACATAGTCTACAAAAGTTCTTCTTTATTGTTTTAATACCTGATATCAATTGTGCTGATGTCCTGAAATAATTTAATTGAAATGTTCAAACATCAACATTTTGGTTAACCAAACTGACTTTGGTTAATCAAAATGTGATCCACATAAACACGTCTGTAGCCTATGTGTGCGTCATTGGTTTACTTGCGAGAGAGAGAGAGAGAGAGAGAGAGAGAGAGAGAGAGAGAGAGAGAGAGAGAGAGAGAGAGAGAGAGAGAGAGAGAGAGAGAGAGAGAGATTAGATCTGTTGTTACTGTGATTGGGGAGTTGGTTTATATAGCGGAGGTTGCGGGCATGTTCAACTCAGATCATTAGTATCCGCTCGGAAGTCAGTGCAGCTCATTGCACTTTCAGACACTGACTGAGGCAGATGACACACTGAAGACCGGACACTGTCTACTCTCAATGTTCTGGTGGCCTGCATCAATAACACAGCAGCAGACTTTGGCGCTTCTTTAACTTTGGTCTGTTGAGCGATTGCTGTTTTTGACTTTAAGAACTTTTACTGCGCAGTGAGGCGCACAGCGAGCGAACATGCACTGTCAAGCCGAGCTGAGACTCGCCTCGCCTGGCCAACTGAAAGCAGCCAGGCGGCGCTACAAGACGTTCATGATCGACGAAATCCTCTCCAAGGAAACTTGTGATTACTTCGAAAAGCTTTCGCTTTATTCTGTGTGTCCTTCTCTCGTCGTCCGTCCCAAACCTCTACATTCATGTTCGGGTAAGTTGGCTAGCGCTCTCATAATATATGCTACTGTGATGTAGGCTAAGGCGGTGTAGGCATAACATTTTTTGTTTGTGATTACGAATTTAAAAACGGGATCAGCACGACACAACGGCATACATAACAACGACTGAATGCTGACTAATGACTGAATTGCGATTATTAATCTGAATTAATAGCCTATGGAACTCGATACCTCTTGGAGGGTATAACCTACGAAACAACAGCAATACTGTATGAAGCATGTGTAGCCTGACTTGCATGAGGCACATTTAAATAGGCACATACTGTGAGAAAATAAATAATTAAATTGTAATCGCTACTGTTAGTCAGTTAATCTTTTCAGTTGGATTTTATCCTCTTCTCATAACGAGAGGTGGGACCAAACACCTGTTGATAGCCCGTTATGTCAGAGCGATCGCAGATGCAGTGCCATCGACTGGTATGTTTCCCGGTGATTGTGTGAAGTTTAGTAAAATGTTATCAGCTTCATGATTTGAAATGCAAATTGTGTCGCCATTGTGTAGTTTTGCAGGCTGTAGTAAGTTTGATTTAAAAAAAAAAAAGTAGACTACCATTTGCTAATCTTTCTCTCTTAGTGTTGTAAAATAGCCTATAACTTGGCTTAGATAAACATATATTTAAGCTATTATTATTATTATTATTAGGCCTATTATTGTTATCATGTTATTGTTATTGTTAGCGTATTGTGCTGAACGCTCACAATGTCTCCATTATTATGTTTTAATTATAGGGCTAGTTGACCGGCCTATCCTATAAGCCTATATCACTTACATACAGTAGGCTACGTTATTCTAAAATGCTTATATCTGTGTTTTCAAGTCAGTTTTACAGGATGCATAAACTTGAGCAGCATCGTTAGATTTATCAAGGACTAGGAATATATTTAAAGAGGCCTCAATTGAAGGCTTATTATTAATTTCATAGTGACATGGATTTGCGCATGCTGGCTATTCCGTGAATCAAGTGACTTGTAGCTGGAAAGTGTAAAGAAGGCTTTACTATTACATTTAGAAGAAAGCCATGTCATCATGTATAAATCTCTCATAAATCACAACAGTGCTTCCGATGATTTGTTTTTTCAGTAAAGACATCATAAGGCGTGTGACATTCCACGCGTATCACAAAATCAGCGGCATCAGGACTCAGGCCTACCGAGAGTGTGTGCTCATTTTCATAATGTAGGCTAAGCCATCCTCCAATATCTGGCCTGACAGACTTTATTTTCCTATTTTACAGACAGATTTGACTATCTTTGACACAGTTAATTACACATACGCCTAATAGAAATGTTAGGCTACTTTCCGCAAAGAGATTACCTTCTCGCCCTATCGGTCTCGTGAACTTGACTTAATGAGCCTATATTTTTCAGCACGTAAAATGTCCATGTGCTTCAAAATATGTGCACAGTGTGGCGTTGACAATCGTCATTACGGTTTTCCTTTATTTCAGGATAGGCCTACAACAGGACGGCTTGTCACCTCGATGACAAGAGATATTTGAGCTTTTCCATTGACAACCGCCGAGGTTATGATCTTGACCTTTCGGTAGCCTACGCAGAAATGATCAGCCCACGACGCGTTTGGTCAGCTTGAGTCATGTGCTGGTTGTCTACCATTGTGGGACACTTTTCAGGGTTTCAGTGCCTATACCTGCTTCAGCACCAATAATGTGAGGCAAGACGACATTGGCTCAGGACGTCATTCAAAATAAAAAAAAAAATCAATTCAATTAAAAAAAAAAAAAAGTCCCCCAGTCCAATATTTTTTTTTTTTTGTAAGGGGTTAATTCAATGTAGTTTGACTAAGTCCATGTAGGCCTACACAGGCTTAAGCAAGGATTTGAGGAAGTGGTTTGATAGGTATTCGAAAATAAGGGTGCCTGTCAATGACTCATGACAGTTATTTACAACTTAGGCCTCATCTCCTCCTCAAGGTGAAATAATCACAACATGATCAACAGGTCCTTCTCAAAACAACAATGTCCACTATTAAACAACAAAGTAACATGCAATTGTTGCAAATATTTTTTTCTTATTCACAGCATTGAAAGTGAACAGTACAAAATGGGTCTTTCCAGTTAGATTTGAATAGCTCTATTGCTGTATACACACAAACATATTCAGAACCAAACCAAATAGCCAAACAGCGTTCTTAAATTAATTCCATATTCTATTTGATCCATAATTCCATATTACACTCATTTGATCAGAGACTGTGACCGTTTGATTTAACCTTACGGCACAAACCACAGCCTTTGCAGTTGCGAAATCTATGGAAGCATTCCCTGACCCAGCCCTAGCTGTCTCCTCAGAGGAGGGAGCTCAGCATCAGTCACAACATTCGCCGTCTTGTACCTCTGTGTAAACTATGCAACCGGAGACGCCCGATTTGAACCCGCACTGTGGCTTGTGGGGACAAAAATAAATTGGGCAATTCCTCTCATCATTCTTATGCGGTGCTTGATCAGAACAAGAGGACAGTGTGAGGGTTTTGGCAGCCGGGAGCCGGACGGATAGAGTAACCTCCGTAAATATCAGAACCCAGTGGCCACTACTTATTTTGAAGGCAGAGTGGTGTGAGACACTAGATATGCCAGTACTTCAATGGCCCGTAATGCTGAATATAGAAGCTGGCAGGCATGAAGGGAGCCGGGGCTGTGAAAGGCCATTGAGCAGTAATCTCTGAGGATGGAGCGGGGGACTGCTGCACAAGTGGTGGCGGCGCAACCTCTTGAGGGGGGGGGGGGGGGGGGGATGGGTGGGTGGTGTCATGCCATGCTCTCACCACTAGAGGCTGATGTAGGACCTCCATGTTGAGTTCAATGCGGTTCGATATGACAAATATTGAAACACAAACAAGTTCTGAGGCAATATCTAGTGGAAGTCGTTAATTAGGCAGATGAGTAGGTGCTGGTGCGGAATTACAGGATGTGGTTATCAGGGAGGAGGCACACGGCAACACGAGCCAAGTGACTTCATGCCACAGCGTGGGAAAACAATTAAGCCACTTCATAAGATGCTCACATAGTAGTCATGCAGCAGGTATTCAAAAGAGTCAGACTTCCTTTGCCTGGATACAATACAATAGTTTTCATTTTGAAAGTCGGTGTCTTGATGTACATAATAGCTTACCTTGAACAAAAGAAAGAGATAGGGTGTGGGTGTGTGTGTGTGTGAGAGAGAGAGCGCAAGACAGACAGAGAGAGAGAGAGAGAGCACTAAGAGAAAACAGCACTGAGAACAAACCCTGAAATTAATATGTCTGGCCTGACCTCCTGCGTGCACGGTTACCTGGTTCGAGATCAGGGAAGAGAGCGTAATGGCAGGTTGTAATATTTCATTTGGAGACGTGTCTCTCAGCGAAACCCAGGGCAAGGCTTTTAGAGGCATCTGGGGGAAGGAGGCGAAAGAGATAGAGATCAACGCCGGTGTAATCTCCCATGTCAGGGTGATGAAAAACGGCCAAATAGGGGAGTGCACGTTTGTGCAGGAGTGTGCAGGGAGGTCTTTGGTGGGGCTTAGGGAGTTAAGCAGGAGGACAAACAGTGTTTTCATCCTGCCTTAATGCCTAATCCTGTGTAGACAATAAGACCCGCAATTGACCATGACCTGACCTAATAGTTATACCCATACACGCTGACAGAAAAGCGGAACGTACATGGTTTGATACGCTTGTGTACACACATGTAAGCACACAAGCAGACGCACATGCACACACTCTCTCTCTCACATACACACACACACACACATGCATATGTGTGTACATGCTTGCGCGCACACACACATGCATATGTGTGCACATGCTCGCATGGCACGCACGCACACACACTCACTCACACACACTCGCTCACTCACTCACACTCACACACACACACACACACACACACACATATAGTATACATACACACACACACACACACACACACACACACACACACACACACACACACATACAGTATACACACACACATACTGTACATACACACACACACACACAGTACAGATTTGCTGATTCCAGTGCCTCGATAATATATACTTAGTTCAGCACTTAAAAGGCATCAGTCTTGCGGTGTTTCCCCCACCCGATGTCAACCTCAAGGCTAAATTCAATAGGCATTGGAGTTCAGCTCTAAACTTTGCCTCGGGGTAAATTTGTTTGCCAAAGGAAAATTCACAGGGTTGCATTTCATGTTTAAACACTTATATAACACTTACAGGGAACTTGATACCTCCTAGATTTGTGAATGGTACTCAAGGTATCAAAAGAGCTGAAATACTCTGGATACTGTCAAAGGAGAAGACTTGCATTGCATTGCATTGCAAGTGTGTTTACCCCACGTTCAGCAATTACATGTATGTTTTGAAGCTCTCACTTAATAATTATTTTGACCAGAATCTGTGCAATCAGATGGTTTTCTATACATTTTACGAAATAGTAACCATTGTATTTTTGAAAAGTTAATATTATTTTTTGGTTGACATACAGTTTTATCCAAAATGATTTACAAGAGAGGTGCATTTGGAACTGACTAGGCTACCAGTCGGTTAAAGACCACGTCTTTCAAAGTCATTGGGTCGCCAGGGGACATGTTGCCTCTTGTTCCAAATGCAAATATCTCACTGTCAAGTTCTGTAGACTTAATTTGATGGCTGTTGAGTGAAATAAAATTGAAAAAAATAAATAAAACAAATAAAAAGCTCTTATTTCTAATACAACACTCTCCGCCCTGTCATCATTTGATGTTACCAAAACATAATTTAACTCAAGTTCATATGTAGGCTGCAGCAAGCGCCAAGGCTGATAGCATCTTTGAAATCTAACGATAAAGGCGGCTATGGTAACCCTGAGCTTAACACAAGCTACCGGGAATTTTTCCTCATTAAGTTAATGCAGTGACGCTAATATAATCGGCGTCCTTTTCAAACATGACAGCACGCTGACAGCGATCTCTGTAAAACTGTAATCTCCTCGTCTTCTCACAAAAATATTTACATTAACTGTTTATCAATGAAAGGTTAGTCGGCTGGGAACCACCTGCAGCATGAGGCATTGGCGAGGGCAGATACAAGCGTTGGCAAAGGAGTATAGCAGCAGCAGTGGCCTGCCACAGCTAGTGTGTCTGTAGAAAGTATTGACAGGCCAGTGATTGGTCGGATGCCAGGACGGTGTCATCTTAAGGGCTGAGAGTGACAAGCTGACAGAAGTCCAACATGGTTTCCAGTATTACCAAGACATCTCTAAAGCTTTAAAGATCACTTCCCACACAGGCAATTACCAGAGAGTCTTTTTTTAAAACGTCCGCATGTGTGTGTGTGTGTGTGTGTGTGTGTGTGTGTGTGTGTGTGTGTGTGTGTGTGTGTGTTTGTGCTTGTTTGTGGGTGTGTGCATGCAAACAAGCACAAACACACACACACACACACACACACACACACACACACACACACACACACACACACAGACATTGATAAATCTGTCAATACGGAGATGGATCACGGATCTATGTTTTGTCGTTTAGCTGTCTTTATGCCAAAATGTTGTCTCTACCATCACCAGCAATCCCATTTTTGGAGGATGATGCTAGAAAAACAAAGGTCTGGAGAAGGAAAGAATACTGAATGAGTAACTGTGCATAGAGAGAAAGAGTGAGGTGTAGAGAAGGAAGGCTTCATGCCTAAACTTGCCTAAACTGGCGGCGGTGGTGTAGTGATTCTCTGAGTTTGGAGCTTAGCCATGAGCTCAACTCTCCGCCATGATGTCATGCCTGTTAATGAACGCTGAGCTGTCGCTAGGGGGCTGACACTCACACACACAGGCGCGCGCGCGCACACGCACACACTCACACACACACGCACATGCACACGCTCAAATACACACGCACATGCAAGCACATGCACATACTTGCGCAAACACACAGAAAGACCACACGTATGCCCTCATGCACTTGCACACACAAACACACACACACACACACACACACCATTTCACAGCACTTCAGCACTTTTCAGACCACCCTTTCACTTGCTCAAGGCCACATAGTCCCACCTGCTGGCAGTGGGTCTGCATCAGTCATCTTTGTCAGAGATGACAGAGGGACGTATTTCTCTGCGAGCCGAGTCATAAAGTATAGAGCCATCTGGTCTCCAATGGAGCTGGGCATAATTTATCCTGTCGTGGTGCCGATGAGCAGATAAGAGCTTCAGATCTACCACGGCGATGCTGAGAAAGAGGACGGCAACATCATCTACACCGATGACGCATCACAGTCTCTCATCTCTCCTTTATTGCCGCTCTATCAACTTTTCTGTTTTCGTTACAATGCTATGTAGCCCGTGCCAATGTCCTCATTACTGTGCCTCGTAAATCTCGTCAACTGTTTTTATATCTCAGGTCGGACGGCACGTTCTACAAATAGACGTGTAGCTCTGCGACAAGCTCTTCCTTCCCTACCTTTATATGTAATATACAGAACCTTGCATAAAGTTTGTGTGTGTGTGTGAGAGAGAGAGAGAGAGAGAGAGGAGAGAAAGAGTGAGGGAGAGAGTGGAGAGGATGGAGACGGAGGTGGAGAAAGAATGTGGGATTAATCACACACTGAGTTGCAGGAGAGCACTTGCACTTGAGACATTCATTCGCTCCCCCAGAACCAATCGCTCGGTTCATGGGGTTCAGAGGACCCCGTGTAAAACACAGAACACGTCATGGAGGGCAGCGCCAGAGTTCACGCTCTCTACATCAGACAGGCCACAGCGTTCACCATTAACCTCTCCAATGTGAGGGGGGGGAAAAGGAAGCTACTTAAAAAGACAGTCCAAATGACTGAAATTCAAACTGAAGTCATGCAACCATGTGAGGTCAAGACTAATGGAGCACACTTTGGATGAGAAATGGTTTTATTCCACAGTCGTAGCGTGGAAGGCATCTGTCTATGTGTTTTTAATTGGTCTTTTCTGTGCCTCCATTTTCAAGTATTTTGCAGGAGATAGAAGAATGGGATTATCATTCAATTTAGTCTGTTTGTCACATTTGTCACGATTGAAATGTGGATAAAACATTCTCTCTTTCCTCTCTCTCGTTGTTCCTTCCTCAGGGTCTTCCTCCCTGCGTGCGTACCCGCTCCTGTCCGTCATCACCCGCCAGCCGCCCAGCATCCCTCACCTGTCTCCCCCGTCGCCGCCCGGACAGGTGGGCCACCTGCCGCTGCTCTCCCCTCACCACCAGCAGCGGCCGGCGGAGCCGGCGCCCAGCGAGACGCCGGTCAGCATCAGCAGCGAGTCGGACACGGAGCACTGCGGCGCGGCGCGCCTCAAGAAGCCCCGCCGCAGCCGCACCATCTTCACCGAGCTGCAGCTCATGGGGCTGGAGAAGAAGTTCCAGAAGCAGAAGTACCTCTCCACGCCCGACAGGTAAACCATGTTCGCAAAAGAGTTTAAAGATTGTTAATTGATGAGTAAATAGTAAATACACACAACTACATATATTTGCTAACATAAAATCGTAAAAAAAAAAAGTCATTTATTTAGGGATATTAACAATAACTGTTTATTGTTATCAATATCACTATTTTTTTATTGAGCAGATACAAAGGAAAGTTCAAAAGAAAGTTCTAGAACCTTATGCACGAGGATTAGCACAACAAGCATGTAAACCACGTGCCTATGATATATCTATTTGCACTTAGTGAGTGTTTTAATGGCGCAGAACAGCGCTGACATTGATGAGTGAGTAGTGATCAGCGAGAGGACATGTGCACAGTCTGTTTCCTGTGCGCCCAGACACATATAAGGTCAGCAAAATGTTTTGCAGTTAAGATAAGGAGACGTTTGCGAACATACTGTAGCAATATATCACCGGGAGGGTGGGTCTGGCCATGATGGTTTTGAAGATACCTCTGTCACTGGATGCCAAAATAACCAGAGGGCCACGTCTTGGGGCAAAACTGAAATAGCTTAGTGCACAAAAAAAATTCTATAGATTTTGGTTTGAGGTAGATCTTGGTGATTGAGTGACATTGATTAACGTTGTGACATTTTGATTTATGTACATGGGAATATGTCATGCATTGCTGAGGACTGTTAGCCAGAGAATTACCTCAATGTTCTAGTCGAGACAAGAGTAACATTTTAACCCCGTGCTTTTGAAAAGAAAAAAACAGGCCTCCAAGAGAAACACTACCCTATTCAAGAATCAGGGACAAATGCCAACAAAAGCAAACAAAAATGTATTACACTGATTTAATGCCAATCGTTTAATATACATGCAGGTGTATATAAAATACTTTTTTTCATTGCACAATGAGATGAGGTAATATCCATGTCTTACAGTCCTCTCTCCTGGGTTCATTTTGGAACTCTGAATTAAGGCCATACACACACTTTTTCCAGCCCCCTCACAAGCTACTTTTAGGTTCAGCCTTGTGGCCATATTTCCATTATTGCCCCAGTGTGGGTTTTTCATTCTCAGATGTGTTTTACCCCCCCCCCCCCCCCAAAAAAAACGAAAAAGTGGAAACGTCATCATCTAAAAAGGAAAGTAGGACGCAAAAGGTGGCTACATTCATGTTTGGTGGCTACAAACCATTGTCATGTTTGTAGTTGAACTTGAGGCTCTCCAGGAAGGATGACAGCGGTGCAGAAGCTGGAGGGCTTCCTGGTCTTTGCAGAGGTGTCTCGGCGAGACAGACTGAACTGAAGTCATGGAGACCTTTTACGCTATCCACCCCCTGGAGACAAAACTCCCACGAAGCACCCATCTGCAGTGCTGGGGGGGCCTCCGCCTTGGCCTTGCAGTCGAGCCTCATTGTACTGCACCTTATCTCTTACTCCGCAGTCCCCCCCCCCCCTTCCACCCCCCCCCCCCCCCCCCCCCCCTCCCCACAACCGTTTAGTGACGCTGCCAACCGTCTCCCTCAGCTCTCAATCTGAGATCTCAGTAATGAGTCGATCCAAACCACAGGTGGGTGGGGAAAACACTAACACAGGAATCCCCCCTTTCTCCGAGCCAGAGACGTGTGCCCGCCCGGAGCTTGTTTGTTGTCGTTTGAGAGAGAGAGAGAGAGATAAGTTTAGGTATGTCTCGATGCTCTTGGCTCTGAGACGTTGCGGTCTCCTCTCCCCCTCTATCTCTCTCTCTCTCTCTCTCTCTCTCTCTCTTCAAGAGCGTACACAAGCACCCAGATAATCAAAAGGATCAAAGACACATAAATATGCCACGGTTCAGCCGGTAATGGTTTCTATCATTTTGCAATAATGATTTTATAATGTTGAAATTACTATCATCATCCTCATCATCATTATGTGTAATGCCGCATTTAAAAAGAAACGCAGTGTTCTCGACTGGAACGCACGGGGGTTTAGCGAGCTGATTTGCCCACAGTTATTTTTAACTGCTTTTTAAGTGAATGTGTGGTTTACCACACAAAAACTCCTGAGTGGAACTCCATTCTAAAGCTTAATGCCTGTGCGACAATTACACTTTCTTGCTTAAAAGTGTTTTCTCCCGCTAGGGCCTGTCAAGCCTGGCATGATGGATCACATGATAACTGGCTGATTTGAATTTACACTCAGTCGTGTGATAGCGTGCCTGCATAATCCTGTGACAGTAATTTGTCAAAAATAAAAAACGCAACGCGAAACAACCCAAGATATTGAGATATACATACATCAGAAATCCTTGAGGCAGAGCTTTTTAAAAAAAAAGAGACGCTCTCTCTCTCTCTCTCGTTGAGTGAAATATAGGCGACAGGGGGAGGACAGTGAGAGCAGGGAGGAACGCGTTGAACGCCGAGAGAGCGCGCGGGGGGCGGGCGCTAATCCGTTCGTTTCCAGCGGCGCTCCACCGTGCCGGCTCCGTGTGCGAGAGCCCGAGGTGCTCCGGACCAGCTGGGGGGAAAATCCTCCCATTTGAGTGTGAAGGACTTTGAAGGGAGACCCAGTCTGCGATGTGCAACTGGACAGTCCAGCAAGGCGCCGTTTGATATCTAACCCCCCCTCACCCCCAATCCCCCTGATACT
This sequence comes from Sardina pilchardus, assembly GCF_963854185.1. Classification (NCBI taxonomy): domain Eukaryota; kingdom Metazoa; phylum Chordata; class Actinopteri; order Clupeiformes; family Clupeidae; genus Sardina; species Sardina pilchardus. Next base: position 13,246,584 of record NC_085006.1, on the reverse strand, counting down.
TCCCCCAGCTTCAGTCGTCCAGCACTCATCTCTACTCCCCTGGGTATCACATTACAGGCTAACCAATAGCTCCATTAGTCATGGCTGGTCCAGATGCTGTGGAAGAGTCCAGAAAGAGAACACAGATCTTCCCTCCACCCCCACCCCACCCCACCCCCTCCTCCGTCTCTATCTCCCGGCCCGCAGCAGGCCTGTGATTGGGCAGCCTAAGCTGGCACAGATGTTGGGTGAAGGTGCCAGGCTGGAGGTGTATGATTACAGTGAATTGGAGAAGAGACCATCGAGTGTCCCCTGTTGGGATTAGTTTGATTCTTGCGTTTGAGCCTTCTCTTGCTTTGAATCAGACTTGTAAATTGCCACCCAGGAACAAAAAATGACCTTGAACATGAAAACACCCTTTGGATGACACAAGCTCTGCTCATAATGAATGCAATATGCTGTGTATCTGTTTAAAACACAGATGTTTTTTTTTTTTTTTAATTACAAAACATTATCACTCAGAATGCCCTTTCTTTTATCTGCAGATTGGATTTAGCTCAGTCTCTGGGCCTGACTCAACTTCAGGTGAAGACCTGGTACCAAAACAGACGCATGAAGTGGAAGAAAATGGTGAGTGTGAGTGAGATGAATTATTTTGCCTGAGGATAGAAGTGTGAAGTGTGTGCATTCATGCACAGATAAGTGGCTACGTGTATGAGTGTGTGTGTGCGTGTGTGTGTGCATGTGCGCGCATGTGCATGTGCCTGTGTGTGTGTGTGTGTGTGTGTGTGTGTGTGTGTGTGCATGTGTGTGTGAATAGTGTGTGCACATGAAGTGAAATGAATGGACTTAAAGGGGGACATGACGGATGATGAGGATAGGCCAGTTTACGTCAGCGCGGTCAACTGTTCACCCAGGAACAAAAGGCCCCTCAACAGCAGCGCTAGAGATTAATGACTCCACAAAGGAGCACACCATAGTCATACATCTTCCTTTAATTACTATAATAACCAAACTTGCCTTTGACCGTCATCAGCATCATTCAACCTGTGCTTCTCTCTCTCTCTCTCTCTTGTTCTCTCTGTGTGTGTGTGTGTGTGTGTGTGTGTGTAGGTGTTAAAGGGAGGGCACGAGGCCCCCACCAAGCCCAAAGGGCGGCCCAAGAAGAACTCCATCCCCACCACGGAGGAGATCGAGGCGCAGGAGCGGATGGCGGCCATGATGGCCGAGGAGGATCGCCTGAGACAGGCACAGTTACAGGCGCAGGCGCAAGCGCAAGCGCAGACGGAGGCCCAGGCACAGGCGCAGTCCCCGGGCGCCCAGGGACACCCGTACCAGTCCCAGCCCCAGGACCTGAGCACGGGCAGCGGGGCCACGGAGCCCCACAGCCCCCCTCCGGTGTCCCCCATGGGGCCGGCCAACAGAGAGCAGCAGCAGCAGCAGCAGCTGTTAAAACCACTGTCGTCACCACAGACCCACGCGGCCAGCTAAACGCTAACTCCTCTGCCACACACACACACACACGCACAGCTAAAGACTTGGCCAGAGGGTCATTGCATTCAGAAGCACTTAGTGCCTCAAGATCCCCCAACCCCGTTAAGAGCTGTGATCACAACGTCAGTGTAATAAGTCAGTAAATGTCTGAAAGGTGTTTTCTTTCAGTCTGTGGCTGTACCTCCAAACGGAGCCGTCTGTACTCTTAAACTGCTACAAGGGGTTTGATTGGATCTCCAACTGCCTTCCCATTTACTATGTCAGTGTTCGTTGTTCATGCTGCCAGAACTGCACGCACATACATGCAAGCTATGATCAATCTGCCAATGAGGTTTGACTCACCTGCAAACACTCAGGTGAATCACTCAGACAGACAAACTCCGATGAGATCATGCTCTGACTATTTTATTTTAGGCAAATTTTTATTGGTAGCCATTATTTATGTATAAAGCACTGAGATTGTATTCAGCTGTAAGGTCGATCCATTGTGTGCCAAAAGACAGATGTGGAGCATTAAATCTGCCCTGTTGGATTTGGTGCCTTCTCACAGACTAATCAAACAAATGTTGCCTTTTTCAAAACAAATGTCAGTATAAGTATTAGAAACAGGTGTATATTTACAGTATTGTATTGTATTTTTCTATTACAGTAAATATTGCCTTCTGGAAGAGGTTTGCTTGGGTGTAGAGGCCTTTTTTCTGATTGCCTTTTGATTGAGTGATAACAGCTATTTTAACCAAACTACAAATCGGAGTATTTGACTATAGCAGAACTATTTCTACTATTCCCTTTGAGTATTCTTTTTTTAAAATACATGTGTTGCTTACACCAGTGTGAAATTTATATTTAGAGATGAAGATGTACCATAAGCACTGTATCATAGCTATATATTCAATGAAACGAGAGGACACTCAACCACATCATATATGTATGTATGCATATACATACAGTACATTAGCTATTCTATTTTTTATCTTGATGAATAGAAATTAAAGTTGGCGTTGGCTTATTTTCCCCTCTCTGTGTGCCGAATCTGTGCTTAGGACTCAGGAGGCAGACTGATTTTATTGCCACAAGGAAAGCCTCTTAAGCTGTCAGAGGCTCAGAAATTGAATAAATCACGGCCGGTGCCAGTGAAACAAGGAAGCTGCCAAACATGTGAAAATCTTTCAGTAATGTTTGAGCCTGCAGGCATTTGAATAAACGGCAAATAGACTGACAGTCTACAAACTCCTACATAAAAACACCCCCTCCGATTGCATGTCAAAGCTTTGATTCACCTCCCATGCCTGTTATTTCCTGTCAGCATTTTGAATTGTAAAGTTGATGGAGGATTTCCAGCTTGACATATCTATCTAACTATCTATCTATCTGTCTATCTATATATATATATAAATAAATAAATATAAAAGGTTTGATATTTTTCTGATGTACATACTGAGTTTTATTGGGTAAAAAATGTTGATACTTTTTTTGGTGTGTACAATAAATGTTTGCTGAGAACTTCTTGGTTTGTTTTAGTCTGTATTAGCCTAAATTCTACTGTATATGAGTGCATGTTTACATATGTAATAGCATTCAACAAGTACATACATAAATACTTAATTAAATAAATAAATAAATATGACCTTCACACACATCTGCTCATGCTTCAGACAAGTATGAATAAATGAATGAATATTAGCTTTGTTGATGGAAATGATTGTAGCTTGAGCCAGACTGACAGTCTAACCATTTATACCTGAAGGCAAGGCCACACATCCAGGCAAACAGGCCAAACCTTCCCTTCTTACACTTGGATAAATATCTATACAGAGTCTATGCCATACAATGACGCAAAAATACAATAGGACAATTAGCATTGCAACATAGATAGCATTGCAGCCTGGCCTGCTCTCTGCAAAACCTGTTCTTTAAGTATGCGGTCGATGCACATTGTGTTCTGACATGCTCTTGTACTTATCAGTACTTCCTACAGAATGACCTGCTGTGAACTTGACTGAAGATATTTCAGTAACCCAATCAAATGGGTTACTGTGCATGCTGAGTGTATTTTTAGTGTTTGTTAACCGGACGTAGATGAGCCTTAGAGCAAACACAAACACGTGGGAAGGGACGTGCCAATGCGAGCTGAAGTGTATGTGTGTTGCAGAGTGTGCTTCTGACGTGTGTGTGTATCTGAGTGAGTGAGTGAGTGTGTGTGTTTGTGTGTGAGGGGTTGGGAGGGGGGGGGGTTCAGACCCCCGGGGCCTTTCCTAGGTCTTTCAGAGAGTTTCTTCAGGGGGATCTTTAGCAACCAGTGAATGATGGGTTCCAGGGTCCCTCTAGCTAGACCCAGAATACAAGCCTTCAGCGTCCTGTGGAAGCAGTTGCAATCACAGGTCAAAAGGGGCTTCCATTTAGGAAGTGCAGGCGGACACTTGGGCGTTAGGGCATGATCAGAACTGTTGAAACTAGGGGTCAGGGCAAAAGCTTTATCTTTTCTTCGTCTCTGCTTCTCTGTGTATGTGTGGGTGTGTGTGCGCGTGCATACTGTCATCAATCAGCAAAAATAAAGCAATGACAAAGACCCCTTCATCTCTGTTTTGAATGAGATCATTGACCTGAAGAATAAAATTTATTTTGCAGCGACGAGCATTATTCCACCTGTCATCACCCTGTCAAGGGCCATAAATATATGAATAATCTTTTCTTTCTTTCTTTTTTTTTACCAGTGCAGCGCAGAGGGGAGGATCTCAGTAAAGTCAACAGAGTGACACCTGCCAGCTTTCGCGGGTGTCGTCAGAGGGCCAGATAGTCATCTGTGGCTCAGTTTCTATTAGCTTTGGCGGCGGTAGCCGCGGCGGTGCCGCTGGCACGCGCAGCGGATACAGAGCTGCTAATAAGAGCACAGCAGGTCTAAAAGCGCGCCGTATCTTCACACAAACATCTCTCCTCTGTCGTGACCCTACCCCCCCCCAAACCCCCCCTCCCCCCCGCCTCCACCAAACCTCCACCCCCCTCCCTCTCTCCGCCAGAGTAACCATTCGTCATAGCACTTTAGCGCAGACACAGAAAAAGATAAAGGCTCCTCCACCTAGATCGGGTCAGATGGGACCGATAGGAAAAGTAAAGTAGGCAAGAGGTGGCAAGTGGACA